>NC_135661.1:19101910-19310398 GCF_964188315.1 Podarcis muralis
GCCATATCCTGGCTAGCAGAGCAAAAAATGGATTGTGCCATAGCCCCCATAAAAGGCGGGGGGATGAGATATTGGGTTATATCCAGTGCAGACCCTTTGAAATTAAAGGACCTGACTAATTTAGGGCCATTAATTTGAACAGATCTACTCTGAGCGGGACTCATACTGGATACAACCCATTGTGATTGAACAGGAGTTGGCAAAGAGTACAGTGGTACCTCGGGTTACATACGCTTCAGGTTACAGATGCTTCAGGTTACAGACTCTGCTAACCCAGAAATAGTACCTTGGGTTAAGAACTTTACCTCAGGATTAGAACAGAAATTGTGCGACGGCAGTGGGAGGCCCCATTAGCTAAAGTGGTGCTTCAGGTAAAGAACAGTTTCAGGTTAAGAACGGACCTCCGGAACGAATTAAGTTCTTTACCCGAGGTACCACTGTACAGTGAAATATGTTGGAATAATACAGTTGGGACCCACAACAAAACGTTGCCGTGTGAAGTGCTCCTTGTTCAGAATTCTTGCCAGTCCATTCCATACCCACCCTCAATGTTCAGCCAGCTGCATTTCTTCCTAAACCTCTTACCCTGATAGGTTTTCCTTAGGAAAAACAACTGAGCAGTCTGAATGTTCATAAGCATTCCATGAGCACTCTGAACCTGGGTGAAGGGATCGCTCCATTAGCAGAGGCTTCACAGCAAATATCTCTGGACTGTATGATAGTTGGATTACATCGTATACCCAATCCCTGGAATAAATGGATAGGCACTTTTTAAGTACCCATGGAAGGTAGATGGAGACGTTCTGCTGGGGCCTAAGGACCTCTTCTCTGTTTCCCCCAGTTTGTATAGCTGAAGGCTCCCTATGCCAACCACCTGACTCTCGGCCAGGCCCTAATCTGGGCAGGTGCCTCCTCTTCCCAAGCGGCCTCACTTCCTCCACAGGGTGGCCACTCACAAATCCTGCGATAGCTCAGTTGTTGGAGCACGAGATTCTGAATCTCAGGGTTGTGGGTTTGAGCCCCAGTTGGGCAAAAGATTCCTGTATTGCAGAGGATAGGACTAGATGACCCAAAATTATCTAAATTAATCACAAATTGACAAAAGAGGGTGCCAATTTGCATAACACCTGCATATGCTAGTTTGCAGTCAGAGATACCAGTTTAGAAAGAACTGCTATAATTTAAGTAGAAATCTAGAACGTTTCACCATAGTCAGAGAGGCTGTGACCTGTTTGCCTTTGGTCCAGGTGCTTAACCATTGCTATACAACGTCACTCTCCTGCTCTGCCTTCTCATGGTTCTTCATCTTTAAGCCAAGCGCAGTTCGGACAGCCCTTCAGATATGTATAGAACCGCTATGGATAGAGGAGTGTCCTCTATAAAGTAGGGCCACATGGCTGTGGTGGCCCTGAAATTCCTGCCTGACATGAATTCCTTCTGCTTCTGTGGCCATGGGAGGCAGGTTGCGGCAGGGAGGTCTGAGAGCCGGTCAGAAATCCAAGCAGCTATTTTGGGGACCTCCAGCCCCATGGCAGATACAGTGGTACCTCGGGTTAAGAACTTAATTCGTTCCGGAGGTCCGTTCTTAACCTGAAACTGTTCTTAACCTGAGGTACTCCCACTGCTGCCACGCAATTTCTGTTCTCATCCCAAAGCAAAGTTCTTAACCCGAGGTACTATTTCTGGGTTAGCAGAGTCTGTAACCTGAAGTGTCTGTAACCCGAGGTACGATTGTACAGTGGTACCTCAGGTTAAGTACTTAATTTGTTCCGGAGGTCCGTTCTTAACCTGAAACTGTTCTTAACCTGAAGCAACACTTTAGCTAATGAGGCCTCCTGCTGCTGCCGCGCCGCCAGAGCACGATTTCTGTTCTCATCCTGAAGCAAAGTTCTTAACACGAGGTACTATTTCTGGGTTAGCGGAGTCTGTAACCTGAAGCACATGTAACCCGAGGTACCACTGTACTCTTTGCAAATCCATTGGCTCCTCAGAGTCACTGGTAGAGAGAACCCTGCTCCTCTTTCTTCTCCTCGGAGGCTTGGGCAGGGCTGATTCCCGGATCACTGACCTGGACCTGATCAGCCAAGGCAGGCGGAACTGACCCGAGTAACTTGCTTTGCTTCGGTTGGGTGGCTTTGAAAAGACTCTGAGAAGAATAGGAAGGGCGTAGTCCTTCCTGAGAGAACCTGAAAATCGAACAGGAGGCAAATGCAGCCTCACCTATTTATACTAAGAATAGCTACCCACTCACTCTCTCAAGTGTAGGAATCTTTCACTGCTGTGAAGAGTCACCTCCCATGACTAGCAGCAGGAGGAAAATAAAATATGCTAGATTTAAGGAGCAAAATAAAATTTACAAATGCGAACCAGCTGCAGAGTTCAACTTTTGCGTGTGCCAGTGAATTTAGGCAACCTTGGTGCAGAATTTCTTTTTATCATTACAGGACGCGGGTGGCACTGTGGGTTAAACCACAGAGCCTAGGACTTGCAGATCAGAAGGTCGGCGGTTCGAATCCCCACAACGGGGTGAGCTCCCGTTGCTTGGTCCCTGCTCCTGCCAACCTAGCAGTTCAAAAGTACGTCAAAGTGCAAGTAGATAAATAGGTACCGCTCCGGCGGGAAGGTAAACGGCATTTCCATGCACTGTTCTGGTTCGCCAGAAGCGGTTTAGTCATGCTGGCCACATGACCCGGAAGTTGTACGCCGGCTCCCTTGGCCAATAAAGCGAGATGAGCGCCGCAACCCCAGAGTCGGCCACGACTGGACCTAATGGTCAGGGGTCTCTTTATCTTTTTTATGTCATCAGCACAGTCACATAGTTCTATTTGTGTACATCCCACAAGATTTGTGATGCACCTGGATGTCCAGCCTTGACAAGTGCAATACCTCTCCCGCCACACTCATGCCAATCAAGAGGCAATAATGTTCTCAAAGAATGCGAGCCAATGATGTGTGATTTCCTCTCAATTGTGTCCTGTCCCCCACACTTAGCAAAGAATGTCAGGTTGTGCGCAAACGACCTTTTAACCCAGAAAGCAAACACACAAGCTCTTAAAAAGAAAAAAACCACACACACAAAAATGCTTTTAAAGCTGGTTTGAGAGACAGGTGGAACCACCTAATTAGCTCCAGCTACCTCGCTCAGGCCTTGAAATCACAGAATTAAATCCTCCCTCAATGGTCCCAGTACTTTGTCCCTTCAGGGCTCAAGCAATTCTTTATTATTTAAAAAAAGGTTGCCTGCTTTGATTGTGTAAGGAGAACCTACATTCAAAGGCAACTGGCGAGGTCTAAGCAGACCTCCCAACCGAGAGAACTCTGATGTGATCTGACAGTCAGTGCATCTTTGCATTTTTAACATGTCTAGAAATAAAATTGCAAATAACACCAGCTGGAATGTATGTGTGTGTCGGGGGGGAGTGATCCTTTTCGGGACTGCAGTGGGTGTTGGTTAATCTCTTTCTCTCCCCACTTGGGTTGATGGTTGGATTACTCCTCTAGATTTGAATCGTGAAAAAATCCTCCAGTGGTGCGAAAGGGATCACGCTCACAGCACTGGATACAACCTTAAGGCTTTCTTTTAGAGAGGGGTTTTTTGGGGGGTGGGGGTTGAATGCTGTCTCCCTGGTTTTTATATATACCATAGCCAGTTGTTTGACCGTGATCCTAGTTTTAAAATATATGTGATGTTAAGTCATTTGAACCGTTATTGCAGCATTTTTGTGTACCGTACTTTTCTGTGTATAAGACTAGGGTTTTTTTAATTTAAAATTATTGTGGGTCGTCTTATACACGGATACAATCTCCCCCCATTTTCTAAATTTGGAGTCCCCAAAAATAGGGGGCGTCTTATACATGGCGGCATCTTATACATGAAAAAATACGGTATTTTGTGGTTTTGTAAGCCCCTTTGAGTTCATTGAATAAAGAAAAGTGGGCAATGCATTTTTTTAAAAAAATGTGATGCCGTGAATCTCACCAATGGGGCCGTAGTATATATCTAGTGCTTTCTCTTTTGTAACGTTTGGTGCAATTTGATTTTCAGAATGAAAACTATATTATTATACGGAAGGCGAAAACAAAACAAAAATCCAGTAATTGTATATTCAGTTCAATTCATAAGTTTATTCTTCTAGTCAGAGGCCGTGGGAAATTTGTATTAAGCCATAGTATCAATAAAATTATTTGGGATGTCCATAATATAAGAATCCTTAATTTTTCAAAAAAAGGCTTTGCCAAGTTCCTGAGCATTAAAACAAAATTCCCTTGTCCATCTCTGACAGTTCCAATTCTAATATTATTTTGGCTTTTTAAATCTAATTTGCTAACATCCATGAAATGAGAGAAATTACCAGAGACACCAACAAATTCAAATCCACCTTGATTTCAGATTAAACCTCTTAACCATCACAACAATTTATAGCAATTTTATTGAACTCCTTTTTCCTGACCCCCCCCCCAAACAGGGGCATAGATGGCTAAGCACCATTTGTACCTATGACTTTGTTTGCTCAAAATCATAATCTTAGAGTAATTTGTAGATAGGCTTTCCTGTTTACAGTATGTGCTGAACACCTCCAAGGGATTTTTGAGGCCCAACTGGGAAAAGGAGGATATTTATATATAATTAGACAGACCGATATTTATATATAATTAGACAGGCAGACTTACAGGGTTGTCATACAGGGAGCATAAAATGGGGAGGGAATAACCCCACCTTGAGCTCCTTGGAGGAAAAAGTGAGAGAAATGTAATATATAACATGCGCACAAACACACACACACACACACACACACACACACCCATTAGGAGAATTTCATTCACAGTTAACTAGCTTTTCATGTATCTTGCATATAATAAAAATGCAAGCATGTCACCACTCTGTTTTTATTGGCTGTTTTCCAAAGTTCCAAAGGCAGGAGTGGGGCGAGGCTGCTCTGAGAAAACAATGAGGTAGTGATGTGGTGGCGAGAGAAGTGGGAGAGGACAGGTTAACACAGACATAGGCAAACTCAGCCCTCCAGATGTTTTGGGACCACAACTCCCACCATCCCTGACCACTGGTCCTGTTAGCTAGGGATGATGGGAGTTGTAGTCCCAAAACATCTGGAGGGCCGAGTTTGCCTATGCCTGGGTTAACAGGACTGCTTTAGTCCTCACTGGTGGTGGTCAGGAGGGAAAGAGAAGGAATTGGGGAAGGGGGCAAGGATGACTGACTGGGAGATAAGGGATGACTGACTGGGAGATAAGGAGGAGTGTAAGGGAATAGGGATGGGAGGGTGGGGTTGTATGTGTGTGTTTTAGGCCTCCCGCAGTTGGGGGAAGAAAGCTGGAGGAACAGGTGGGGACAGACGTAGTTTGCTGGGGTTAAAGGGGGAATTTGCAGAACAAGAGGGGGCATTGGGGAGGCATATGAGTTCTAGCAAGGAGTCATGCCTGTTAAGTTGTGGGTGAACATATCAGACGACACAGCGATTCTTCAAACAGCTCTTGTTTATTCACAGGCCAGAACTGAAGGGTTCAGCCAGCCTGCTTATATAGAGCTCCAGTACAACGTAACTGTAACAACTTTCTGTAACTATCCAATCACTGAACGTCACTTTTGATCCCTTATTTGCATATGTGGACCTGAACTCCCCTGCTGGCCCAGGGTGAGAACTTCAGTACATAACAATGCCTATGGCTGAGGGGTGTTTAAAGGGAGGGCTGTGGAAAGGAAAAAAGGTGTGTGTAAGAAAGAGTGTGGCCCTTTTAGGACTCTGCAGTGGGAATATAAGCACGTTCAATTTGATGTACAAAACATGAATGCCAGGTGTCATTGAATGTCTTACGTAGATTTGTTCAATTTCGTTGTTCTGTATGGGGAAATGACAATAAAGATTAGCGTATCGTATTGTCCTCCAACTCCCATCAGCCCCAGCACCATGGTCAACAGTCAAAGAAAGATGTGAGCTGGAGTCCTATGACATCTGCAGGGCCATGGGTTTGTTGCACCTGGCATGCGCAGAAATGACACTTTTGCAACTTGACGTGTTCCCTTTCTAGCCTGCTTCTTTGGCTTTCTAGGCTTTTCCCAGAATGGAAAGTATATTGGGACTAGAATGCAGACATGTCTCTTGTGGGTGGTCTGCAGAAGTGTCTGCTGTGGTGGGCAGCTCTGTTGCCCAGTGGTTGGCATCATGGCAGCAGCTGGGGGCCCCAGGAAGCGATGGCAGGAGTCTGGCTGCAGGAAGCGAGAGTAAGAAGGAGCAAGGCTGCTACACCATCTTCACTTCTCCTTGCAACCTGAAATAGGGTTGGGTCAGAGGGAAGAGGACGCTCCTTGCTGGGCAGGGCTGGGGATCCATTTATAGATCTCTCTGTACAGTTGCCAAGTTCCTAATGCCTCATATCATCCCACTCGATCACTGCGATCATCTGCAAGAGTGTCAGTGGGAGATCCCTGAGGTTCATTTGACAATGATAACAAGGAACCAAGCCTTTAGTGTCATTGCCCTGGTCCTGTGGAACACCTTGCCACTAGATTCAAAAGGCGCCTTCTGTGCCAACTTTTAAATGCCTGCTCAAAGCTTTTCTATCCCTATGCAGGCAATTAAGAACACCGTTCCTCAGTGGTCAATTGGTGTCTGTTTTTACCTTTTTATGGCTTTTATTGTATAGTTTTTATGTTTTTATCGCTGTAATCTTAGATAGATGTATACCTCTGTGCCATAGAAATATTTTATAAATAAATCCGTGAAGAAAAATAAATTGGGCATTGCCTCAACATCCCTAGTATGCTGTCAACCAGCCCAGGTGGTTGCTCTGCCTGTCATTGCCCTCACCAGGTGTTGGTCTCTCTGCCTTCCACCCAGTACCAATGGTCAGGTCTTGGATTTAGGTGGACGAAGCCACATTCTATAAGGAGAACCAAAATTCAGGGGTTGTACCCAACAAAGCTCGATTGAGAGCAGAGCCACTGGAATTAATGGAACCAACTTCGTCCCATCTGTCATAGCAGCAGGTGACAGAAAGGATTGAAATGTGTGAGATGGTGGAAGAAGACAGATACAGTGGTACCTCAGGTTACATACACTTCAGGTTACATACGCTTCAGGTTACAGACTCCGCTAACCCAGAAATAGTGCTTCAGGTTAAGAACTTTGCTTCAGGATAAGAACAAAAATCGTGCTCCGGCGGCGCAGCAGGAGGAGGAGGCCCCATTAGCTAAAGTGGTGCTTCAGGTTAAGAACAGTTTCAGGTTAAGAACAGACCTCCGGAATGAATTAAGTACTTAACCTGAGGTACCACTGTATGTCCTGGGGATTAACTGAGGAGGTGGGGAGAACCATGTAACCCACCTAGGAAAAAGGTGGAATACAAATGCAATAAACGTGTCTTAAAACACAACAGGTGGAAATGATGTTGCTGCATTTCAGGATGCTAATGTGTCCCCATCGCCTTGTTCACCAGCCTTTCTGCAAAGGGCTGTTCTGCCTTCTCTGTACATTTTCCTTGCTTTTGGGTGGTGACTCAGGATAGCGACATGTAACTGGAGCACAAGGTGTGTCAGCTGCTCTTTCCGCTGTCAGCTGGGATCCCCTTGGCCCTGCCTTGACAACTCTGTAATTGGACTGCATCGTGAGAGAAGGGCTGGGCATATCCTCCAAAAATACTCCTTTAGGCAACCAGAAGAAATGACCTCATGGGGAAAATGATGAGCAGGTCAGCTCTAAGGTCAGTATCAGTCATGCTTCTCTAATGCGGAACTAAGCATGAGTTGGGGTTTTCTTTTGTCTTTTCCATATTAGGGTGTAACAGTAGTTGGAATTTTTCTGAAGCAGTCAAAACAACCCTGTAAGGTAGGCTTATTATTAGTACAGTGGTACCTCGGGTTACATAGGGACGCGGGTGGCGCTGTGGGTAAAAGCCTCAGCGCCTAGGGCTTGCCGATCGAAAGGTCAGCGGTTCGAATCCCCACGGCGGGGTGCGCTCCCGTTGCTCGGTCCCAGCGCCTGCCAACCTAGCAGTTCGAAAGCACCTCCGGGTGCAAGTAGATAAATAGGGACCGCTTACTGGCGGGAAGGTAAACGGCGTTTCCGTGTGCTGCGCTGGCTTGCCAGATGCAGCTTTGTCACGCTGGCCACGTGACCTGGAAGTGTCTCCGGACAGCGCTGGCCCCCGGCCTCTTAAGTGAGATGGGCGCACAACCCTAGAATCTGTCAAGACTGGCCCGTACGGGCAGGGGTACCTTTACCTTTTTTACCTCGGGTTACAGATGCTTCAGGTTACAGACTCCGATAACCCAGAAATAGTACCTCAGGTTAAGAACTTTACCTCAGGATGAGAACAGAAATCATGCGGCGGCAGCGGGAGGCCCCATTAGCTAAAGTGGTATGTCAGGTTAAGAATAGTTTCAGGTTAATAATGGACCCCCAGAACGAATTAAGTTCTTAACCCAAGGTACCACTGTATTAGTATTATTATACCCTGCCTTTTCCCCTGACACGGACTCAAGGTGGCTTGCAGATAAAAACAAGAACAGCTAAAAACATTCAGGGGGTGGGGAACAATACTTTTTTAAAAATTAAACATGCATAGTTTTAATTATATCAATATCTACATTAAAAATCTGTTAAAACCATACAAATTACGATAAAAAAGCATTGCACAAGCCCTTTCATTAAAACTACCCAGTTCCCAAAAGCCTGTTAAAACAAGAAAGTCTTTACCTGCTGGCAGAAGGTCAACAATGGAGCCAGTCTAGCTTCTCTGAGGTGGTGGTGGGGTTTGCCAAAGTCTGGGAGCAACCACCAAGAAGGCCCTCTCCTGTGTCTCCACCAAGCCTGCCTGTAGGGGTGGCAGGACCAAGAGAAGGGCCTCCCTGAAGATCTCCAAACCTGGGCAGGTTTGCACAAGGGAATATGGTCTTTCAGAGAGCTTGGACCTAACCAGCACTTAGAATTGTGCCTGAAAACAGACTGGCAGCCAGTGGAGCTGTTCTAGCAAAAGAGTTGTGTGCTCCCTAGAACCAGCCCGTCAACAACCTGGATTCGGGTCTTTGAGCCAGCTGAAGTTTCTGAGCACTTTTTAAAGTGTGTTACAGTCACGCAAATGGGATCTAACTAAAGAATGTGTCACTATGGCCAAATCATCTCAAGGTTAAGGGTGCTGCTGCAGCACTAGCGATAACTGTGAGAATGCACTCCCAGCCACCACAGAGACCTGAGTCCAGAAGCCCATACGAACTGCAAACCTGTGTCTTCAGGGGGAGTCTTGTTACCCCATCCAGAGCAGGCTGAATCCATATTCCCAGTTCTGCCTTCCGGCTGACCCAAGAGCACCTCTGTCTTGTCTGGGTTAGGTTTCAATTTGTTCACCCTCACCCAGTCCATTAGGATGGCGGACACTGGTTTAGAACCAAGGCAGCTTCCTTGGATTTAGGTGGAAAGGAGAAATAGAGCTGGGTATCTTCAGAGTACTGGTGACACTGAATCCTGAAATTCTAGTTTTGTCCCCATCCCCTTCCCCGCCATGTTGTACAAGGGTAATACTGAGACTACGGAGGAGGAAGGTGATAGGCAAGGCCACCCTGTGAACTGGTTGTAAGAAGGGAGGTAGGTGGTTGAGAACAAATGGAAGATGGTGCCCTAGTTGGTAGAGCACAATTTCAGGGTTGTGGGTTCAAGTCCCATGTTGGGCAAAACATTCCTGCATTGCAGGGGTGATCCTAGTGTGATCCTTCCAACTCTACAATTCTGATTCTCTGATTCTCCGCTGATTTGTGGTGATTACACACACACACACACACACACACCTTTTTCATTGCTGGATTATTAGCAATTCAACCCACAAATTATATCCGTGGGAAGGTATTTCATTTGAGGTTCTGCTGGACAATTTTTTATTGATCTGCTTCCTTTCTCACCTCTGAAATCCCAGCTGCCCTCCATAGGAAACGCAGGAAGCTGCCTAACACTGAATCAGACCATTGGTCCTTCTTAACTCAGTATCGTCTACACTGACTGGCAGCGGCTCTCAAGGATTTGGGACAGAGAACTCTCCCAGCCTTACCTGCAGCTGTTGGGGGATTGAATCTGGGACCCTGTGCCACTGAGAGTGAAAGACTCGTAATCTGGTGAACTGGGTTCGCTTCCCCGCTCCTCCACATGCAGCTGCTGGGTGACCTTGGGCTAGTCACACTTCTCTGAAGTCTCTCTGCCTCACTCACCTCACAGAGTGTTTGTTGCGGGGGAGGAAGGGAAAGGAGAATGTTAGCCGCTTTGAGACTCCTTAGGGTAGTGATAAAGCGGGATATAAAATCCAAACTCTTCCTCCTCCTCCTCCTCCTCCTCTTCTTCTATCGAACCCAAAGCAACTCCCACTTAAGAGATCCATAGGGTGGCGCTGTGGGTTAAACCACAGAGCCTAGGACTTGCCAATCAGAAGGTTGGCGGTTCGAATCTCCGCAACGGGGTGAGCTCCCGTTGCTCGGTCCCTGCTCCTGCCAACCTAGCAGTTCAAAAGGACATCAAAGTGCAAGTAGATAAATAGGTACTGCTCCGGCGGGAAGGTAAACGGCGTTTCCATGCGCTGCTCGGGTTCGCCAGAAGCACCTTAGTCATGCTGGCCACATGACCCAGAAGCGCCCTCGGCCAATAAAGTGAGATGAGTGCCGCAACCCCATAGTCAGCCACAACTGGACCTAATGGTCAGGGGTCCCTTTACCTGATTACCAGCAGGCTATATATATACTGGCACAACATGAAGGTGCATTTTACAGGGTGAAGTAGGCACGGCTTTATTTGCAAATGCACAGCAGCTGGCAAGCGAAAGCATGCATAAGGTGAGCTGATCCTTGGGTCTTATCAACCAGTGAGGCAGAAGGCTGCAGCGTTCCTCGGACTCTTAAGCAGTTTGCTGAGAAGTTCAGCCCTCTAGTGAGTTTGTGGCGGAGACGAGATTCAAGGAGAGGACCGTACCATTTAACAGTCACTGCTTTCCCACCAGAGCCATGAATTCTGGGGAGTATAGTTTGTCAAAGGTGCTGAGCATAGTAGTTCTGTGATTGGGAACGTACAGCTCCCAGGATTATTTGGGGAAAGCCCATGGCTGTTGAAGTGGTAAAATAGCGATTTGAATGTGTGGTACGCATGCAACCTCGGAATAGGCCTCACTTAGTCGTGTCTACTCAGTGGGTCTACTCTGCGTAGTACTTATGATGGGTACAACAAAGGATTAAGGAGAAATTTGATTCAGTTTGCATTAAAAGGCAGGCCTACCTAATCCACACTTTCTGGAACAATAGATGAAGCAAACCACAGCCATCCTTCAAAAGCCGCACACCTCTGAATTTTGCCATGTAGCTTTTCAGCCAAGCAGCGTGTACAAAAATGGATGGACTGGGGTAAAGCATGCATTAGAAGCCCGGTACTTAAAATAACATACCAAAGTTATTAGTGGAAAAACGTTTGTGGGGTGTGTGTGCATATATTAGGATATATGTGCATATATTCCCCACCCGCAAAAATGTTGATGACTTACGATGACTTGAACTTTTGAATGATTTGTAAATCCAGCCAGTTAAGGCTGGAGCTCCCCTCTGAAATTCCTTTGTCCTAATGCTGCAATCTTAAAATTGCTCTGCGGGTTGGGGGGGGGGATAGCGCCGGGTGGGCGGAATTAGGCTTCATTTCCATTCGACCGGTGACTTTTCTCTCTCACATACACACCCCGTTGAGTCATCGCTTTGGGCCTACCTCCGCCCCCCGAGAACCTCGTGGAGGGAGAGCTACCCATGGGTGCAAAGAAATCCCCCTCCCGCTTGCAAAATCCTAATCCGTTGCAGCAACCCAGCGGGTGAACAAAGCAAGCGCGGGAAAGCCAGCAGTGGGCGGGGCCAACTGGGAAAGGGGCGCGGCCTGAGGAGAGAGATATCGCTTTGCAAAGCGGCTGCCGCCGAGGAGTGCGCGCCAAGCGCAGGAGCGATTCTTTGGGTGCCTTCCGAAGGGGGCGCGGGGCGTTTTATTCCGCGTGCGTGGAAGACAAAAGAGCCTCGGCGTCCTCGGGCGAAAAGCGGGGAACGGGCGAGGCGACTCCCCTTCGCTTTCCATGGCTGCGGCACAGCGAGCGAGCTGCGTCTCCTACAAAATCTTCCTTTTCGCTCTGCTGGAGGTGGGTGCCGCAGTGGGCTACGTTTTGTGGGTGGGTGGATCGGGGGTGGGGGGTTGCATTTCCGTTTCGGGGCTGATCGGTGGCTGGGATCGTCCGTTTATTTTCTTCTTTTTTTTTTGCTTTCCTTGCTAGCATAGCTTCGCGCCGCTTGCGAACCGGCCTCTGTGGTTCGCCCCGCAGCCGATCGGAGTGGCTCCGTCTGCGGCACTGGATAAAAAAAAAGCTTTTCTGTTTGAATGTCGCCCTTTGTGGGGGCCTCTACTTGCAGACCTTTCTTTTCTCTCGCACGCACAGCCCTCCCTGCCGCCCTCCTTCTCTGCACGTTTCTTGTAGCCTGTTCACAGTACAGTATCCCTAAATGATCTGGATCTAAACTAGATGGGTGTGTGTGAATTTCAGTGGCTTCTACTCTCCGAGCTTAGTTGAATACAGCCCCTGAGATTTAGCTACCCTTATCTACTGGGGTTTGCGGAGTCTTGCCTTCTTAGATCTTAAGACCAGTGGCAACTGGTAACCATTAGGGCTTCCAAGGCAGGGAGACCAGCAGGCTGAGGCAGAGCCCCCCCCCCCGGACTGGTTGTTAACGAGGCAGGTGAAAGCAGACTCGTCTGTCCTCATGAGGACAAAGTGAGAAAGATGTCTACATTTAATCAGATCAGAATCTCGGTTCTGACAGAGCCGAGTGGTCCAGAAATCATGTTGGAAGGGCTTCAAGTTCTCTTGGTCTAAATCAAGGGTAGGGGAATCTGTGGTCCTCCCAGATGTTGGGACTACAACTCCCATCTGTCTTGTCCATGGGCAATGCTGACTGGGGCTGATGGGAGTTGTAGTTCTGTAACAGCTAGAGGGCCACCCCAGCCTATGAACGGGATTTGCACGTAGACAGGTCTAGGCTGGAGCCGCACCCCCCTCATCCATATATGCAAGAATCATAAGGCGTCTTCATTTGTGTTGTTCTGAGCAGTTACTGAATTGGTTTGATTTTTGCATCATCTACCTATTTCTTTCTCTTTTTTTCTTTTGCCAGAATCCCTCTAATTTTATAAGTCTTATGCTTTACATGTGATAATGCATACTGAACATTTCACTTTAATAGTTAAGGCATGATTTTTCCTTTAAAATCCTGGTTTAATGAACAGGCTTCCACGTAAACAGCTTCGTATTTTCAGCTGTACACCATTGCTGAAAAGGATTCTCGGACAGGGGTGCAGTTGGGTAATTTTAGACTCTGGGCCTGTTACCCTAAAGTCCTGGCTGTAGGTGGTCCCAGCAGCAACTGACTGGTTACAACATGATACCTGTTTCCTGCCCTCTCCCAAAATAACCCTCCCTGTGCAAGATACTTGGAAGTTTTAGATTTGGGAATATTTGTTTTGCTTTAAAAGAATTTATATATGTTGCCCTTTCTAGCAAATGAATGCAAAAAGAGCAGTGCTGGATCAGGCCAATGGCCCAACCTAGTGTAGCCTACTGATCTCCTACTGGTTATCAGAAACCCCAAATGGGTAATCTGCAAGTGGGACAACAATGTCCCACTTGTGATTCCCAGCAACTCAGAGCATATGCTGTCTCTGACAATGGAAGTGGAGGAGAACCATCGGGGTTAGTAGCCATTGGAGAAGCTAAGCAGGTCAAGGTCTGGTAAGTGGCCGGATCCTTGAAGTCTCTCAGCCCCACTCACCTCACAGAGTGTTTGTTGTGGGGGAGGAAGGAAAAGGAGATTGTGAGCCGCTTTGAGACTCCTTAGGGTAGTGATAAAGCGGGATATCAAATGCAAACTTCACTTTTAGATTCCATGGCAGCAGGAAGCCGGGATATAGATGCAAGAAAATAAATCAGTTAAATGTCATTGAAGGCACCTTAGTAAAATTCACTGAAAACGTGTATACAGTGGTACCTCGGGTTACATATGCTTCAGGTTACAGACTCCGCTAATCCAGAAATAGTGCCTTGGGTTAAGAACTTTGCTTCAGGATGAGAACAGAAATCGTGCTGTGGCGGCAGCAGGAGGCCCCATTAGCTAAAGTGGTGCTTCAGGTTAAGAACAGTTTCAGGTTAAGAACAGACCTCCAGAACGAATTAAGTACTTAACCCGAGGTACCACTGTACAACTAACAACAGCAACAAACACAAGATTCTTTTTTTAAAATGCTGATACTGAAGGGGAAAAAAGAATGTTCACAAGCGGCAGCATATCTGTTCAAAGTAACTTAAGTTTCCAGTATGCTGGGGGCAAGGTTTGGACAGCTGAAGAATGGCTTGCCAGGACATGTGCAATAAAATGGATCATAAGCTTCCTTCTTGGTTGGGTAGCTACATTGAGTGACTTTGCAAAGTCAATCAATAACAAGGTCCAGTGTTTATGTAGCACTTTTTTTGTGTGTGTATTAATTTCCTTCATAGCCCACCTTTCCTGTGAGGAGCTCAAAAGTGGCATAATTGTTTTCCCCTGCCCCTCCGTTTTATCCATGCAGCGACCCTGTGAGGTTAGTTAGGTTAAGAGACATGTCACCCGGTGAACTTCAAGGCTGCGTGGGGATTTGAACGCTGGTCTCCCAGTCCTTAGTCCAGCCACCATCCTACCCTGGCTCTACACACACACACACACACACACACACACACACACACACACAAAGAGAGAGAGAGAGAGACAGCAATTTAGGATACCAATGTGTGCATTGGATAAGACTGTGCTCCACTAAAGCTTATGCCATAATAAATTTGCAGGCACTGCAGGGCTTTGTTTTCGCTGCAACAAGCCCACAACACAGCTACCCCTTAGAAATTAAAATCTAAATGCAGTGGCCTTGCTTGCACACAGTAGCAGGCACCACCATGTGCATCCCCCAGAACAGAGATGGAGAGGTGGCAGATGCCAGTTTTCACTGCGCTGACCTTTGTTCCTGGTATATCAACAATGGCTTAGACAGAGGGAGGTCAGGAGAGGGGCACAGCCCCACCATGCTATCCGCTACCGCTTGCATGTCACTCTAAACCATGGTTTCCTAAACTTGGGTCTCCAGTTGTTTTTGGACTACAGCTCCCATCATCCCAGACCACTGGTCCTCCTAGCTAGGCATGATGGGAGTTGTAGTTTAAAAATAGCTAGAGACCCAGATTTGGGAAGCCCTGCTCTAAACCACAGTTAAGCTGAAAGTGACTAGCTTGCTGCTCCCAGGCACAGTGGAGGACACTCTCCCTGTCACTAGTAAGCAAGTGTCTATTCGTAGCATGTTTATCATCTGTATGTGGAATAAGGAGGAGTAGTGCCTTGTTCTTTGCCTCAGTCAGCAAAACATCTTTGGCCAGCCCTAGCTTGCTTGTTCATCTGTGAGACTGTGTATGGTTCTTTGAACCAACCATAGTTACAACCAACCATCATTTAGCTCTGCATATGAGCAAAGCTGCTGGACTTACAAGAGATGTGAAAGTTTTAACTGCCTTGCCACTATACAGTGGTACCTTGGGTTACAGACGCTTTAGGTTACAGACTCCGCTAACCCAGAAATAGTACCTCGGGTTAAGAACTTTGCTTCAGGATGAGAACAGAAATCGTGCTCTGGCGGCGCAGAGGCAGCAGGAGGCCCCATTAGCTAAAGTGGTGCTTCAGGTTAAGAACAGTTTCAGGTTAAGAACGGACCTCTGGAACAAATTAAGTACTTAACCCGAGGTACCACTGTATATATTCACCTCCTTATTCATCAGCTGCAAACCTAAGGATAATGCATTCTGATAAATCTGGGATTGCAAAGTACTGGTCATTCTCTTTCATGAGCATCCCATGGGCATCTTCCTAGCTCTTTTGGATGAGAGAGTGGTGGATTAGAGGGATCTTTTGGTTGATCCAGTAAGAGTAAGGCAAGTCTTGTGAGAGTGGTGTGGTGTTTTAGAGCAAGCAGGGTGGAAACTCAGGCCCAAGGGGCTCATTGTATCCCTCCATCCCACTCCCACCGGTCCCTTAGAAGTCTCCCCAGGCCACACCACTCACCAAGGCTTGCTTTGCATCCCAAGTGTTTTTGCCTGGCTGGGCTATGCCTCTTGCTTGCCTGGATAAATGACAGAGAGGGGTGTGGGAACATGTGTAGAAACTTGGGTACTGTGCAGAAGCCACGTTAACAATTGTTGCCTTGGAAGAAGGTCCCAGATGGAATGTGGCTTTCAAGCTGAAAAAGGGTTCCCCGGCTCAGTTTCAGAGCCATAGAATTCTGTCCCTGCAGCATTTAGTTCTACCTTTCTGTTCTAAATCCATTATTTCTCTTTTCCTTACTTCCAGGCCCTACCTGCCTTTGCTGAGATTCACTGCAGTAACCCGCAAGGGTAAGTAAGAACCTGCACGAGGTGCTTTTCTTTGACGGGAATGTGTCTCCATCTGAAAGCTTTATTTAAATAAGGAAAGGCCTGGGAGAAATTTTCTAGTTTGCATCTAACCTTGGCCACGCACTCAACTGGGATTTCTTTTATCTTCAGTTCGCCATCTGCGATGTGGAAAGTATAATTGCTTGGCCTACTTTTGTTTGGTGTTTTTTGGGGAGACCTGTGTCCCTCCAGCTTTAGTTAGGCTGCCGCTGGAATCATCCCCTGCTGACTGGGAATGGCAGCCGACAACATCTGGCAAGCCAGGGGTTCCCCGTCCTCCGTTGCGCAAAAGTTAGAGAGAGATCATGTGTGTGAGCTGCATCAAAAATCCAAGGCTCGATGAGTGACGCCCCATTTCCTTGTCTTCATTTTCCAGGTGCACTCAGCAGGGAACCAGTTGGACAAGCCTGTGGTATGTCTGGTGAGTTCAGATCAATTTCAGCCTTGGCTTCATTTGTTTCAGGAAGTCGCTGGCAGACATTGTCTCTCCCTCTCGGCCCCCACTCTGCTCGTTCTGCACAGGCAAAAACACTCAAGGAAGGTGTTGAGCAGGGCCAATAAGGGGCGTGGCCTGGGGCAACCACAGAGGGCCAGATTGAAAGGCCTGGAGGGCCACATCCAGCAGCCCATCTCCGTCTCCTCTTTCCTCTCTCCTTTGATACTGGAGAAAGAGAGGCAGCATGTGTATTTCGTTTCTGTTTACTTTGTGACCATGCCTTGTTCAGATCCTGACAATAGCTCCATTCACTGCCCTGTTTGAAGAGGAAGTTAGCAAAGCAGAAATGCAACCGGTAGATAAACAAATGACCACCTTTCCTGTTGCACAGTCTGAGTGCGTTATGAAACCAGCAGGTTGTGATAAAGCCATTGTGTGACTAATTTGGAGCAGCTACTTAGGGATGCTAAAGAACTGTTTGGAGATGCTGGAGCCGGGGACAACAGTTACTGTTCTTTAAGCTTGTCGGGTGTGCAGTGGGCCAGGGATCCAATTTCACATCCCTTCCCTTGGCTGCACATTGGAGCCAGCCCTTTGGTTAACCAAGCCCCAGAGGTAAGGAACTGGATCTGGGCAGAAAGCCAGATCACTATCTCCCCCACCCTTTGTTGGACAGGTGGGCGGGGCTCCCAGCTGGCAGACAGGTGACTTCTTTGCCCAGTTCATCCCTTGCAGAGTGCTTTGCAAGGCTGTCTTTTGAAGCGCTTTGCAAGGTGGCCCTTTGAAAGGGGCTTTGCAGGACTGGTATTTGATGCCTTGGAAAAAGAGGCGTTTTCTCCCTCTGGTTTGTCGTTGCCACAAGCAAGTCTTAGAAGACAGGAAGGCGCTCAAGAGACCTTCTTGCAATGGGGCTGTTTTTCCAACACATGCTAGCAGGAGAGGTTTTTTATCCTGCTAGCCCAGCACTGGGATGAGGATGAAAAATGCTGCTTTATCTCCCCACAGCAGCACTGCCATGGGGAGAAAAAAAAATGTCCTCTGGGTCAGAATGTTTTTGTCTGCATGTGTGCATTGGTCAGTACAGTTGCCCCACCTGGCATGTGGCCCTTAGAGGAACTATCAAGCTTCAGTGTGGCCCTCGGGCCTAAAACTGTTAGCCAATCTTAACAAAATCACTCAACGCTTCAGTATTTTATTTTATTTCTAAATTCGCCTGGCACTTAGAAAACCAACCTTGATAGTGCCAGGGGTGTTTCCCTGGGAGATTACCTCTAATTACAACAAGCAGGCTCAAAACTTGGTGCTGCTGGAAGGTTAGTAGGTCATGTGCTGACCTCTCAACTTTCCTGTCCCCTGGAGGTCTATAGAAATCTGACTAAAAAGTAACGATTAGGGACAGGTGGTGACGAGCCCGTGATGGTGAGGATGTGTTACTAGGTGCCTCAGAAAAGGAAAACAAAACAGGGCAGGCTGCAATCCCACTTGACAAGAATCCTGGCATAGTTGGGAATGAAGTAATATTTCCTTCCCCCAGTTGCTCTCATGGAACATTTTTGTTATAAAACTCCCTCACTTTCACAAGCCGACACGTGGAGCCCTTTAGCCATTGAGAACTTGGCACATGAAGGAGCCCTCTGGGCTCGTGCTGACTGTGTCAAACCAGCATCGCTCCTTGCTTGGCCTGTAATCAACTGAAACTCTCATTGCATCATCCACTGAGTGGCAAAACCAGCCCAGTGGTGAGAAACAGGTATTTTCTCTCCGCCTACTTCCTGTTTAATTTTCCCCCCCAACCCAGGAATCTCTCAAAAAGGCAAATGGGTCCACAAATAGCTAAAAACATTCCCTGGGCCATACTATTCCATAGAGTTGGGATGGCCAGTCCTATAACACACACCCAGGAGTGGTATTCAGCTAAGTTTTACTCAGAGGAGAACTTACAACTTTATTATATTGGTTAAGAGGGTTTTTAAAGCCAAGTTGGGGGGGGCAAGCAATGCAGTTTCGGCACCTCTCAAGTGGGCGCCATTGCTGGTCCCACAGCAGGGAGGGAGAGAGGATGGTGAGTTCTGGCACCTCCCCCCACCCCTGAAAAATAGCCCTGCATATGCACACAGTGACCCATTTCGTGTGTGTTTGTGTTTTCCATTCCCAGCCTCCATGTGCATCAGCAGAACTCGCATAAGCGCCCCCGAGCCCCGTTCTGCTCTCTTCCAGGTGCAAAAGGACCTGCGCGTCTGCAATCGCGCATCAATTGGACACTCCTAAAATGGTCGCTGCCTGTATATTATTATTATTATTATTATTAATTATTATTATTATTATTATTATTAAAATTTGTGCACTGCCCTTCACCTGAAGCTCACACCCATTCCCAATAAAAGAGGCCAAAATGCTACCACTCTTCAGATTAAGGGCCAAAAGTCGTGAGTTATTGATGCCTACTAGCTACCATAGCTATGCCTTGCCTCCACCGTTGGAGGCAACAGTGCTTCTGAATAGGAATATCAGTTGCTGGAAAGGACAGGAGAGGAGGGAGCTCTTGTGCTCAAGTCCTGCTTGCAAGGTCTCCCATTGAAGTACCCAGCAGGCTCCTATTACATTAATGTCCATCCTGTGATTCCAAAAGAGGAGCCACTGCGTTGCAGTTTTAAAACCAGGGAGGCAGGGGACATGATGTAATAACAAGACAGGTCTGCTCTCTGTGAATTACAGTGGTACCTCAGGTTAAGTACTTAATTCGTTCTGGAGGTCCATACTTAACCTGAGACTGTTCTTAACCTGAAGCACCACTTTAGCTAATGGGGCCTCCTGCTGCTGCCGGAGCCCGATTTCTGTTCTCATCCTGAAGCAAAGTTCTTAACTTGAAACACTATTTCTGGGTTAGCGGAGTCTGTAACCTGAAGTGTATGTAACCTGAAGCATATGTAACCTGAGGTACCACTGTATTGCAAAACAATCTTGTGATCTGATCCTTTATGGAAAACTGTTTACCAGTAGTTTTCGTCATCCAGTGACATAGTTATGAATGGCCAGCTTACGGATTTATTGCTCAATGATGCTGTGAGAACGTAAATGTTTTTCTTCTGAGAGAAGCAGGTGGGGGAAAATCGAACCACATATTTTGAGTGCCTTTTGAAGCCTCGCTGAATGTGGAAAGAGGCAGCCTTCTCTCTGCTCATCTGATTGGCATTCAGCTCTCGTTTCACATTCTTCCTGGGAGTAATTCGGGGACTCGATGGCATTGGCTGGTTACTTTTCCAACCACCTGCCCTCCTCTAATGTAGAGTTGTATCCGGAAATGTTGGACTGAAACATTTTTATGTTTGCCCATTATAAACATGAAAGCAAATAAACAGTTTCATCTTTAAAAAATATATTGAGGCAGTATACAACGCAGAAGAAAAAAAATTGGCAAAAGGCATCCATAAAAACATAATAGAAAATACTTTTTTGTTAAAAAGAGGGTGTTTGTTATTACTTACTTGTTTTAAGTATTTCTATACTACCTTTTCCTCCAAGGAGCTTGAGGTAGCATACATTGCTCTCTCCCCTCTCATTTTATCTGCACAACAACCCTGTGAGGTAGGGTAGGCTGAGAGACAGTGAGTGTCCCAAGGTCACCCAGTTGGCTTCATTGCTGAGTGGAGGGATTTGAACCCTGGTCTCTCAGCTCCTAGTCTGACACTCCAATACAGTGTTTCTCAAACTTGGGCCCCCAGCTGTTGTTAATTATCATTATCATTATTATTATTATTATTATTATTATTATTATTAATTTCTTTATACCCCACCCATCTGGACGGGTTTCCCCAGCCACTCTAGGCAGTTTCAAGCACTTATAAAACATAATCCCTCACCACATGTCCTGCTAGCTAAGGATGATGGGAGTTGTAACCCAACAACAGCCAGGGAGCCCAAGGTTGAGAAATACTGCTCTAACTGTTGTACCACACTGTCTCGTAGTCGTTAATACTCATTAAAGTATTTGGCGCACTAAGCATACCCTATTTCCCTAAGCAGCTTTTGGTATGCAGCAATCGGCCACAACTCCATATGCCAGTATCAGAATGATTGACCCACTTGCCATACTGTGCTACGGGTTCATTCCCTTCTGGGCAGCCCTAAGTGGGGGGTTGCATGGCAGTGGTGGGTGGGGCCAGAGGCAGACGTTGGTTGGAGCAACGCATGTAAATTTACTTTTGTGCATTAGGCTAGTTTCTACACCACACAGACATATATACCCAGTCTCTCTCCTCCATCCAGACAAGCAAGAGACACGTTCAGAGTTCAAGGACACATCCCAGACAGACAGAAACATTCAAGGAGGATGCAAAGCAGGCCACTCGGGTTGTGGCCTGCGGAGAGTTCCAAGGGCCAAACCTGGGAGCCTCAATTCAGCCCCCAAGCCTGAGGTTCCTTGCCCCTGCTCAGTTCCCTGTGCTTTGACTACAGCATACTTCCTTCTTGCTAAATATCATGGGAGCCTACACTGCAGGGTCCGATGGCTGATGTGGTGCTCTGCCTCTTTTCCTTCAGGCTCATCCTCCTCACAGTGTTTCTGCTGCTGCTGTGTGGCATAGGCGCCAGCTGTGTCCGGTTTTGCTGCCGTAAGAAGAGGCCCCCGATTCAGACTTTTCCACCTCATGCCCACGACCTCACCATCATCCCTATGGACCACGACAGCACCGCCCACAGCACTGTCACCTGTGAGTATTTGGCAATCCCAAATTTTGGGAGCCGTGGGGGGGGGGTGAGAAATCTATCCTACCTTGCAGCTGGAAAACAGTGTGGAGATGGGTTGTTTTCATCCATTCATTCAATTTGTACACTGGTGGGGGAACCAAAGGTCCAAAAGCAGTCCACCAAGCCCTACCCATTGGCTCTCTCTCTGGGCCCCAATCCTTGCAGGCCCTACTCTGCTGGTTGGAATGCGACTTTGCACAGCAGGAGGGTCACCAAACCCACCCATCAATCTTCTGACATCATCGAGTGATGTCAGCAGAGGCGGGCAGGGTTCAATCAGAGAACCCGCTAGCAAAGCAGACCCCTTCAAGAGAGCAAGATTGACTTACTTCCCATCCGCCGAGTTCAAACCTCCTTGGCTGCCACTTTGCCATTGGGTTCCCTGCGGCGAATGTGCTGGTGAAGCGGACCTCTCGCCCCATGGGTCAACTTCAGTCACCTGACATGATCAGGGCTTTGGGCAATTTGACAAATAAGTGGTCTCGCTCATCAGTCAGAGTTGACCTGTGTTGTGGGGAGATCAAAGCTCTGACCTGCTGGGCTGAAAAAGGATCTTCACCCCTGTTGTGAAGTATGTTTAGGTTATCTAGGCAAATAATAGTACTGTTCTATTCTGCTTTGGTCAAACCATACCTGGAGCACTGTGTCCGGTTCTGGGTTCTGGGCACCACAGTTTAAGAAGGATATCGACAAGTTGGAACGTGTGCAGAGGAGGGCAACCAAGATGATAGATGGTATGGAAATCAAGCCTTAAGAGGAACGGTTGAGGGAGTTGGATCTGTTTAGCCTGGAGAAGAGAAGACTGAGAGGCGATAGGATAGCCATTGTCAAGTATCTGAAGGGTTGCCTCATGGAAGCCAGCTTGTTTTCTGCTGTGCCAGAGCGTAAGACCCGAACCAGTGGATTCAAATTACAAGAAAGGAAGTTGTGACTAAACAGTAGGAACTGTTTGATAGTGGAACAGACTCTCTTTCCTTTGAGGTTTTGAAGCAGAGATTGGATGGCCATCTGTCAGGGATTCTTTAGCTGTTACTCCTGCATTGCATGGGGTTGGACTAGATGACCCTGGGGGGGGGCTCCCTTACAACTCTACAGTTCTTCGTGCACCACCTTTGCCCTAAAAGGTGTCCTAAAACACCTGAAATAAGCCCTGTGAATGGTCCAGGGACCTGCCTTCCCACCATCCCTTCTGTCGAACATTTGTTGGGCTGACCTCCTAAAATGAACACTTTTCTGTGTTTTCTTTTTGCAGCATACAGCTCTCTGCAGTATCCTCAGAACCTCCCACTTCCCCTGCCCTTCAGAGAGGTGGATAGGAGTATGGCAAGCCCTCCGGCGTACAGCCTCTATGCCATTGAAATGCCGCCATCTTACGACGAGGCCATCAAGATGGCCAAGCCTTGCACTGAGACTCCAGTTGTTGTCCAGAAACTGGACAGCTGCACCTCGGAACAAACAGCCCCTGAGGAACAAAGTCAGCCGCAGACGACGCCAGAAGTGTCGTCAAACGACAACCCTGAGACACCGTCCAATGACAACCCTGAGACACCGTCAAACGACAACCCTGAGACATTGTCCAACAACAACCCTGAGGCAGTACAAGGAGGCCCTGGGGTTCCGGAAGCTTCCACAGAAGAGCAGCCGCAACCGTAGCCCAGCCCAGTGGGAAGAACTATTGGGCATGAGAAACCTGACCGTGTATGTACTTGGTTAGCCTGGAGAGAGTCAGAAGAGACCTGTTACACGGAAGGAATGTCTGCTGCCGGTTGTTATAACTTTCCATTGACGTTTCAAGGGTACCGAAGGGAACGGCAGGTTAAAAATACCGCTCTCTGCATGCGAGTGTGAAAAACGATGCTCTGGACTTAATATGGCTGTGGAGACAGGGTGGGGGCGGAGAAGAGCTGCTCTTGAGAGGACACCATGTGACCAGGCAAGGGGAAATGGCCGCTGGTTGGGCTTCAACGGAGGCCTGTTCCCCTTGTGGTTTGGTGAAGAAACGAGGCAAAACCAAATACAGGTTCTTGCTGCCTTCTTCTGAGAAGATTGAACTATCCAGCAAATTGCTGAAGTACTGGGTTCGTTGCTATGTAACGGCAGACGACCTTTGACTCCGATGGTTGTTTTAATGCTCCATGTTTTATCTGTAGGTAGAGGGGGGGTGTGGGACAGGGGAAGGGGGTGGGAAGTTTTGATAATACTGGTCTAATCTGAAAGGCCAAAACGCCTTTCTAAGCAACTATCCCTATCCGAATCTGAAGAGATTTGTCCAGTTTTGTTCCAAAGATTCAGTTCCCTCAAAAAAAAAGAAATGTCTGGTTTTAAATGTAAATATATACATATACCATAATGCTAATGCGTCCTGTGCATTTGGGAATAGTGAATTGTTGGTGTGTGTGTTTTAATCAAGGGAGGGGGGTGTTTCTTAAGAAATACAGGCTGACAAATTGCCCTCTAAGGAATGCTTAGTAAACAAGTGAAGACCTGTTTGAGAGGATCTGTGACATATCTTCATATAACGAGTGGAAACACGTTTCACTAAGCCCTTTTAAGAAGGGATAGTCCCCGGTGTTTAGTTTTTGTTCAGTTGTTTTTGGTGCTAGTCTAGTCCATAGTAAATCCCTCCGTTGACGTCACCTTTTGGGAGAGGTCTTTAGAAAAAAGGCGAGTTAAAGCGGCTACACGATAGCAGTTCATAAAATTATGCAGCACATATTGAACTGTGGACCTCGCTCCCGCAGGAGGCAGTGATGCCTGCCAACCTGCGTGGCTTTAAAAGAGGATTAGACAAATTCATGGAGAAGGTCAACAATGGCAGGTAGCCATGTTGGCTATGCTTTGCCTCTGCTGTCAGAGGCTGTATGCCTCTGAATAACAGTCGCTGGGAATTGCAGTTGGACAGAGTGCTGACCTCCTCATGCCCTGCTTCCCACAGGCAGCCACGGCGAGAACAGGATGCTGGACTAAATGAGCCATTGGCCTCATCCAGCTGGCTTGTCTTATGTCAGTGGTTTTCAACCTGTTTGCCATGGCACCCTGGGGTGCTTGAATGATGGTCAGGGGTGCCGTGGGCAACACTGGCCTCTGTCCCTCTTTCCTTCCCTCCCTCCCTCTGATGCCTTCTCGCATCTCTGCCTCCCAAATGCTTACACAGCTGTTTGTTGCAGCAGCCCTGGCTACAAGCTCCCCAGGTGAATGATTCTTCTGGAGCTGGACAGGGGGTGCTGGTTGCCAGGAGCTGAGGCAGCTCAGAGACCAGGGGTGGCGGCAGCAGCAGCTTTGAGGACTCGCAGGGAGAGGGGAGGAGGCTGAGGGAACACTCCACAAGGGTGTTCAAAAAAGGGTGAGAGGCTGCCAGCTCGGCAGGCAAGGGGTGACATAACTGGGCTCCTGAGCCCTACAGGGGTGCCGCAGAGAGAATGTACAGTGGTACCTCAGGTTAAGTACTTAATTCGTTCCAGAGGTCCGTACTTAACCTGAAACTGTTCTTAACCTGAAGCACCACTTTAGCTAATGGGGCCTCCTCCTGCCGCTGCGCCGCCACTGCACGATTTCTGTTCTCATCCTGAAGCAAAGTTCTTAACCTGAAGCACTATTTCTGGGTTAGCGGAGTCTGTAACCTGAAGCGTATGTGTCAGAGACTGCCTCCCGGTCCCAGCTCACAGAGGACCAACGCTAGCCAGTAGAACTGTACAAAAGTCTTTATTGAAGTTTAGTTTCCATTTTCAAGCCCTAGCGTGCGTCTCTACGTCTAGACCCTAGACCAGCGAAGCCTCGTCTGAGTCTCCGCCCCCTGTACACCAGTTTAAGACTCTAGCCTTACTCCACCTTCTTCGTTTCTCCTTCCGCCTCTGGGTCCTACTACCCCCCGGGGTGCCTTCCTTCCTGGACGCCTCGGAGGCGGACCCTTCGGACTCTTCCCCCTCTCTTCGGCGGGCTTTGGGACCTGGCTCCCTATCCAGGCTGCTCATTGCGCCACCCTCTCGCACATTTGAACTTGGCGCGCGCGCGCTGCCTCTGACCTTCCTTTTGACCGTTTCCTCGCTCTCTGATGCAGGCGTGGCTAACCCTGACTCATGTCCTTCCGCTGACGGAAAGCTGCCTGCTGCCGATGCTTGGGACTCCTCCCCCTTACTGCTCTCCGGTGGGGAAGCTGGTCCCGATTTCCAACTGCTGCTTTCTGAGTCCCCTCTGGCCCCTCCTTCCTGTGGTGTTCCCTCTGGCAACCCCCTAGCTCTGACCACGGGAGCCCCTTTCTGTGAATCCTCTGATTCGCTGGAGAGACTTAGAGACCTCGGACGGCTATCATCGCTGACCTCTCCCTCGGATTCCTCTCCCTCGGTCTCTAATTCCTCCCTTTCCTGTCCCTCTGCTCCTGAACCCCTGACAGTATGTAACCCGAGGTACCACTGTAGTTGGTCAAGGGAGCCGTGGACCCAAAAAGGTTCTTAATATTGTGCTAGCTTCATGACGTGAAAGAGGGCTCCAGGAACTTCATTAGTGAGCATCCATCCCCTCAGTATGTCTCCTGGGCTGACTGACATTATGTGTAATTCATTCATAGAGGGGGGTTTCCCAAACTCAGTCATTCTGTCTGTTTCCAGTAGTTCCAGTTGTGAGTACCATTGCATATTTAGCTGAAGCAGTAGCACCCATGAGCGCAAGAAGCAGGCAAATATCTGCATCCCCGAGGAAGCTCAAAGCTTTGCAGGAGGGCAATTAAAACACCAAACACACATGCATTTAAGCAGGTCTTCTCCCAATAACCCAGTGAGGAGGACTGAGCATGCTCGGTGTCCATGGTTGTCATTTCCAGAGGAATCTGGTTGCTCGCCATTTGAAACAAAATCCTGGACTTGGTTTGTTTTACATTTAGCATGTAAAGGTAGAGGGACCCCTGACCATTAGGTCCAGTCGTGACCAACTCTGGGGTTGCGGCGCTCATCTTGCTTTATTGGCCGAGGGAGCCAGCGTACAGCTTCCGGGTCATGTGGCCAGCATGACTAAGCCGCTTCTGGTGAACCAGAGCAGCGCACAGAATCGTCGTTTACCTTCCCGCCGGAGCGGTACCTACTTGCACCTTGATGTGCTTTCGAACTGCTAGGTTGGCAGGAGCAGGGACTGAGCAACGGGAGCTCACCCCGTCGCGGGGATTCGAACTGCCAACCTTCTGATCGGCAAGTCCTAGGCTCTGTGGTTTAACCCACAGCGCCACCTGCACCCCCCATTTAGCATGTAATGTCCTAAAAACATAACTGTAGGATAGTTTAGATGGTGCTATGGGCTCTTCGAGGAAGGTGGTTCTTAGGTGCACTTTTTTACGCAGACTCTTCATTGGCTTGCTATGCCTGTTCTAGCACGACACCATAAGAACCTCCTCAGTGAAATAAACTGGGTTATGTGCACACCCTTGTACGTCCAGGTTCTAGGTAGTGCTGGCTGGTGCCCGTGGAGACTGGTAGGGCGGAAGGGAAGGAGACCACCAGCAGGACAGTGACATTGGTGGGGCAGTGCCCTGTACCCCGTAATGGACCGGCTCCATTGGTTGGAGGATCCTATGCCCAACACTGCCTGGGCCCAGGGTGTAGTGGCCCCCCCCCATTTCTTCCAAGCTCTCTCTGGCAGCCCATGGGTATTTTAGCCATCAAATCGAAATGCTGTTCTAAGAATAACATCAGTAACCTTTCAGAGATCTTGAGCCTTTCCTCCTATTCGAATCTTTCATTGTCCCTGGAGAGCTCTGGTTTCAAACTCGGGCCGCCGCTGGTACCTGATACTTTTCCTCCTTCCGAGAAGAGAAGGAGGGTTTCCACTACCGTCAGCACATTGGGCAGGCTTTCGCAAACATAACACCTCCTGGTATTTTCCAGCGCTTGGGAAGTGCTGAAATTGCAACCATCTACCCGAGGGAGGCTGTTTCTCTTTTCAGCTCCCCAGACCGAAATGGATTTGCATTTCCCTCAGCAGGTGTGACCAAAAGTGACTTGGCTGTCATGCAAGTGCGTATATCAACCTGCAAAGGAGAATCCAGTGTGTAAAAAAAGAGAACCTTTAAAGGCATCTCTCTGTTCTGATGTTCAAGGTGTTCGTCATTCCTTATGGTGCCACTGTGCCACTGCCCATGCCCTAGAGGAGGATGTCCTGGTATGCTTGAGGAATTCTTGAGATTTGCAGAAGTACAAATCAACATTTTTTTGTGGGAGGTTCCCTAAAGAGGGGCACCCCCTGCTAAACGAAAACAAAACCAGGTCAACAAGGTTTAATCATAATAGGCCTAGAATGCTGACTGACTTGGAAACGGGCAAGTAAATTGATTGGAAATGACAAATGGAGTATTGTGAGACGGCATTGCTAGTTAGTTGGAACTGAACAAGAGCGCCTGACAATGCAACGTTTTCTTGCAGCTCCCTCCCTTTCTGGTATTTCAGAGAGCCTGGAGTCCAAACTGCAGAGTTCCATGATTGCATCTCTTTCCATCTCATGCTTTTACACAGAAGCAGCTGCCAGTTCCAGCTAGAAGTTGGTTGGGAGACTTAAGCTGTCCTGTAGCCAGTTTCCTAGTCCAGTATTGCTTACTCTGACTGGCGGCAGTTCTGTGGGGTTGAAGCTGAGAGAGATCTTTCCTATAATCTGCTACATGTTCCTTTCAACTGGAGATTGTGGGTTGCATGCAGTTGCTCTACCACTTGGCTATTAATCCCTCCTCTTTTTATTTCTCTCCGAAACATAACAAGCTGCTGTTACAGAGTCAGTCCATCTAGCTCTCTATTGCCTATACCTTGTGTAGGGGAACCTTTGGCCTTCCAGATGTTGCTTCACTACAATTCCCATCATTCCTGGCCATTGGCCATGCTTGCTGAGGGTAATGGGAGTTGTAATTCAGCAGTATCTGAAGGGCCAAAGGTTCCCCAAACCTGGCCTATAACTGACCAAGCAATACCTCCCCACCCCCAGGGCTTCAGAGATGAGTGTTTCCCAATGCTACCTGGAGATATGCAGGATTGAACCTGGGGTTTTCTGTATGCAAAGCAGATGCAAATTTAGAGTTGCCAGATGGTTGTTTGCGGCTGGTTGATAGCAAGATCAAGTAGATGGTTGCATCTGTGCTGTGGCCATCATAGAACAAGTGGCTCAGTTTGGAATTTTAATACCTTGGGCAGGACTCTGTTGAGGAGGGAGTTGGTGTGCACAGTGTCCTGATTTCAATTCCCACCATCTCCACTTTTGTTTTGTTTTTAACTCTGGTGGGGAGCTGCTGTTACCAGTTAGTGTAAACTAGGGATGTATCAACTTACGTTATCTAGATGGTGTTGGACTCTAGGCCCTGTCGGCCTGACCTGTAGTCAGAGATGACTGTGAATAATATCTATATACCACATAATGCTAAAATAGGCTTCTGAGCAGTTTCCAAAGAAGAAACACTGGGTACACAGACTATAAAATATAAATGCCTGGAATTAAAATCTACAATAAAACAATTCAGGAATTAAAACAGGAGGACAAAGAGACTGTGTGAACAGGTGTGTCTTTCAAAAGCAGGTGGAATGCCAATACAGATAGACCTTATAGTGCAGCAACAATGGTGCAAGACTGTGTAAGATATCTTCATAGGTGGAGACATTTAGCATTTCTAAACATTAAGTGATATTGATGGAATCAGGCTTCAGTTTGTCTCTCCCTCATAGCCAATCTTTCTACTGGCATACTGCACAAGTTGTCCCAGGAAGATGGGACATCCCGTTTCCTCACATGAGGGCACGGCGGCCATTTTGGGTGTTGAGATCTTGCCCGAAAAAGGCGCTCCCTCCCCCCCCCCCCACAAAAAAAAAACAGGTGGGGGGCCCTGCAATCTTGTGTGGGCCATGTGACTCGCACAGGAACACGGTGAGGAAGATGTGCGTTATGGTTTGGGAACTCAATATGTTGGTCATAAGTTGAGCCTGCTGGATGAGGCCCAATGGCCCATCTAGTCCAGCATCCTGTTCTCACAGTGGTCAGCCTCTGAGGAAACTTGCAAGCAGGGCCCAAGCACTAGAACATTCTCCCCTCCTGTATGGTTTCCAGCAACTGATGTTCAGAAGCATTTCTGCCTCCAAATGTGGAGGTAGAGCAATAGCCATCATGGCTAGTAGCTGTTAATAACCTTATCCCCTCAGAATTTGTCCAATCCTCTTAAGGCCGCCCAAGTTGTTGGCTATTACTTCCGCATGTGGAAGCGAGTTCCATAGCTTAACTTTGTCTGTGTAGTTAGTTCTTTTAAAAAGCTGTCCTGCATCTGGCAAGTAAGGCCAAGAACAGATGTGGTTAAATGCTGAACCACATCTGTTCTTGGCCTTACAGGCCTGCGTTTCTTTCACTGATTCTACCCAAAAAGCCACACTTGGGGGGTAAAGAAAACGGAAACTGGTTTCATTGAAATTTTATTAATATGAATCTTAAACAAGTGCAATCTGTCCAATTTCCAGCCCTCAATTGCCCAAGGCGATTTAACTTGAGCTGGGCACACACCATGTATTTCTAGCACATTGAAAGCACATTATTTCCCATGAAGATTCCTGAGAGCTGTAGTTTACCCCTCACATAGCTACAAGTCCCAGCACGGTTAACTGCAGCTCACTGGATTCTTTGGGGGAAATAATGTGCTTTAAAAGTATTGTGAGTACACAGCCTTAAAGCTATGCTAACTTTGTATGGGGTAGATGCCTGTCGGACTTCTGGGGTCTTCTCTGAAGAATTCTGGGAATTGTAGCTGAAGAAGAATCCTCTGGTAAAGTGGCTTAGCCTGGCTCTTTTTGCAGAACGACCGAATTACACTTTTACACCTGTTTTAACTCTGTCATGTAGATACACACTGGGACTGGATTTCCCTCACCCCTCTTTGCTTGCAGACTTCTTGCTGTAGGGATGTGGAGATCTGTACACCAATATTTTTTAATTTTACCTACAGACATTGTGAGGCTTGCCCCTTTTGTCTATTTACACTGCAAGCAGGAAAGTTGCTTGGGTGGAGGGGGGGGGGACAGGACTCTGACATCAAGAATTAATTTCTTCCAGTGGGCCTTATTGGGTCAATTTAAATGATTCGCCGGTCATCATCGCCACGAACTCTAGAAGGGGAAAACAAACATAGATATTTATTAGAAAGAAGGTGGAATTGATGGTTTTTCTTCCTTCCTCCCTTTGCCCATTTCTTAACTTTCTGGTATATTTTCAAACACACATACAAGAGACGTAAGCCCTGCTGAGCTCAGTGGAGCTTGTTTGTTTATTTCACGCAATGTATTAATAGCACACTTCTCCCAAGCTATGACCTGTAGGATACCAGGTTTCAAATCCCCACTCGGTCATGAAACTCACTGGGTGACCTTGGGTAAATTTCTTAACCTACCTCACAGGGTTGTGGTGAGAATGAAAAGGGGAGGAGGAGAACCCCTGAGCTCCTTGGGAGATAAAGTTGGTATATAAATGTAGTCCCAATGGTTGGTCCATTGGTCAACATCATCTGCACCTTTTCAAAGGCCTGCCTGAATAGGTCTTCAGCCTGCTGGTGGACAGGAGGTAACTGGGAGGAGAGAACCCCACAATCTGGGAGCAGCCACAGAAAAGGCTCACTCTATCTCATGTCACCACCAACTGTGCCTCTGATGTGAATGGGACCAAGACAGGGTGCACACCTGAGAATCTTAGCATATGGGCAGGTTCATAAAGGGAGATACGATCCCCCTAAGCCACTTATTAGCAAGCATTGCACTCGATAGGTACCATCCATTCTTTTCACATGGAGACCTGGCCTGACCATCAGCACCAGCCAGTCATTGTTCTGCCATGTTTGAGGTAGGCCTGGGTGTTGTGTAGAGTCCTGCCGGCCAGGCCCTTAGCTCCCAGAGTTTGGCCATGTTCACTTTAAACAGCCATGGCTTTCCCCCAATTTTTTGGGAGCTGTCATTTGTTAAGCGTGCTGAAAATTGTTAGGAGACAAGCTCTATTCCCCTCAGAGTTACAATTCCCAGAATTCCCTGGGAAGAGGGATTGGTTGCTAAAGCACTCGACTCTGTGAGGGGTGTTTTAATGGCTCTTGGCACCCTTAACAAATGACAACTCCCAGAATTCTTTGGGAGAAGCAATGGCTACTTATGTGCTTTGAATGTATGGTGTGAATGGGGCCTGCTGCAAGTTTGCTCCAACAGTGCCTGGTCCATGTGGCCTGGGAAATCAGGTGACGCTGAAGGAGCCAGTCAGCAGCTTAAGAGAGATGTAAGCCTTGCAGACCTTCTGACTTCCTTCTGCCTTGTTAGTGAGCCCTTCCTTCTGCCTCCTAGCTTCAGGTGCTCAGACTGCAACCTACCTTCATGGACCCTGCCTCAATTGCCAATCAATAGTTGTCACAGGAACATGCCGGTAAGTAATCACACAGTTTAAAGTCGGATTTAACTATTTATTAGCAAAAACACTATTTCTGCAGACTTGGTTGTGTGTTTGACTTAATGAGTAGAGTAGCTCATTCCCAGTGGTCTTCCTCCATGAAAACCAGTTGATAAGTCTGAACGTCCCCGCCTCCTCGCAGCTGTCCCCTCCTCTCCAGGTCTTTTCCCAAGCAATCAGAGACTGCGCCTGGGTGCAACCAACCTCTCCTCTGCCCTTTTCATACCTCTTCTAGTTCTGGAAGACCAGGAAAGAAGGGGGCTTGTCACAGTAGGAGGGGGAGACACCCGTGACTCTGCACCAGCCTGACTCATCTCTGCCTCTTGGCATCCCTTTCCTCACTTTCCTGCTTCAGCTTCTGCCTCTGATTCTGGACTTCTTTCTGCTACGGACTCTCCCAGCTCACTAAGCTCTGTTACCTCTTCAGCTCCTGATACCTTCTCTTCCCGGTCTTTCCCCCCTTTTCCCTCTGACCTCTCATCCTTCTTCCCTTGTGCGTGTGTGTGGGGGGGGGTTTCCTCAGCTGGTTCCTCCCCCCATTCCTCTGTTTCCAACCACTCTGTGACAATAGTTTGCTTTTTTCTCTAGTCTAGAGCATAGAAATCCGAAAAACGACAGCCAGGTGTGGGTGAATGGAACCAGCTGCAGCCACTGACACATCACCCAAATAGAGGTCATCCACTAACAGTGAGCACCTGGACAGCAGACCAAAGAGAACACATGGGGGACCCAGTCACAATCTTCCCTGCTGTGGTGAGATGGATTGTGCATAGTAGTTATTGCAAAGTGTGCACCTCTACATATGTGTATCTTATTCTAATATATGCCCTCTTTGGGAGTTAATGTATTCCTTCTACTTTGGCAATGTGGAAATAGTCAATGCCTCAAACGACTCCTGGAGTGGGGAACATTTTTTCAGCCATGGGGAGGGGACACATGACCTTCCGAGCAAACTTGTAGGGGGCTGCATGTTTGACAGGGCCAGTCCTGAATGAATGGCCCAGAGATTTAAGGGTGTCAGACCCTAAGGATGGGCCCTGAGAACCCAAAGTCTCTGGAGTCAAACCAGAGAGATTTTGGTCATATTAGTGAGACTTTCCATGTGTTCAGGGTGCAGGCAAGCTGTATCCTTAGCCTGGATAGGTCTTGCAGAGGCAGAAAGAGCACCCCTCCATTTGCTGCTCTGAAACAAACATGTACAGGGACATCCTTGGTTGGAGAGTGCCTATGAGCCAGACATTCTTGTCCATACATGATCTTGGGGGTGGGCAACACGCTCAGTTAGTCTTTGGGGGAAACTGTGTAAGGAACCTCCTCTTAGATAATACCACCTCTACGCCGGTGTCTGTACCAACCAAAACCACAACCACGTTTCTGTAGTAATCCAAGCATTGTTTTCAGTTTATTTATTGCATTTACAGTGGTACCTCGGGTTAAGAACTTAATTTGTTCTGGAGGTCCGTTCTTAACCTGAAACTGTTCTTAACCTGAAGCACCACTTTAGCTAATGGGGCTCCCACTGCCGCCGCGCTGCCGGAGCCCGATTTCTGTTCTCATCCTGAAGCAAAGTTCTTAACCCGAGATACTATTTCTGGGTTAGCAGAGTCTGTAACCTGAAGTGTCTGTAAGCTGAAGCGTCTGTAACCCGAGGTACCACTGTAAATCCTACCTTTCCTTCCAAGGAGCCCAAGGTTGCATACATGGTTTCCCACCCCACCCCCACACCCCTCATTCCTCACAACAACCCTGTGAGGCAGGTTAGGCTGAGAGGCAGTGACTGGCCCCAAAGTCACCCAAATGGGGGTTTGAACCCTGGTCTCCCCCAGGTCCTATTCCAATGCTTTAACCACTATACCACAACCTATGAGATCAAACAATTGGGCAGCAACCACCGCATGCCCTCCTGCAATGCAAGAACGGTCTTTAGATCTTTGCCACGTATTTTGTAAAAGCAAAATAAGGGACAGTTGTTTTAAGAGAAGGGAAAGTGGCACACGCTGCAATTTATCAAATATGGATACTGACTAATGGCAGAATGGTGCACTATACTGCCATCTGCTGGAAAGTCTGAAGAACTGCGATGGTGCTTCCTAGGTTTATCTGTGTTTCAAGTCAAACATCCTACTAGGAAATTGGTTAGGAAATTGAGTTCAGGATACGTGCAAAATAATGGCGGGGACAGTAGAGTCAGATGGTGGTATCTCAGAGGGTGTAGCCAAATACCTGTTGTACTCTGTGAACTCTATAGACCAAGGTGTGCCGTGGGTGGGGGGGGGAAGAGGTTTTGCTGTTGCTTTAAGTCCCATTGAACTCAATGGGCATTACTTCTGAGTAGGCATGTACAGTATTGCATGGTGTGTGTGCACAAAATGTGTAAGAACCGTGGGTTTGCTGGATTAAGGTTGAGCAGTCTTGAACCATTGACTCAGCTACGGAGGGGCTATGGAATGTTCATTAAAACTCCAAAATTCTTAAAGAGAAAAATATGAATGCAATCTACAAAGCCCAGGTCAAGTAAGACCATGTTGCATTGGTGATAAGAGATTTAGAAGGAGGAGGAGGCAGACCTGTGGAAGTCTTGCCAGTTGTTAGATTGTGTGTGCATATTTCATTAATGCCATGTGTGTTTTGAACAAAAAGATAGGGATGCTGATGTGGCTCAGTTGGTTAGAGCATGGTGCTGATAACGCGAAGGTTGCAGGTTTGATCCCCATGTGGGACAGCTGCAGATTCCTGTGTTGCAGGGGGGTTGGGCTAGATGATCTTCAGGGTCCCTTCCAACTCTACAGTTCTATGATTCTATGAATGATTCTATATGGCTGACTGTACCTATGAGATGTTCCTCCCTTCTAACTCCCCATGCATTTCTGATACCTTCGTAGTCAATGGTCCCATCCCCGTCTTTGTCAGCTTCTTTCATCATGAGTTCTGCTTCCTGTTCGTTCAGCGGCTCCCCAGCGTTCGTCAGCACGTACCTAAAGGGCAGAGGCCATGGTAAGGCGTGGTTGTGCACTATCTGGTATGCTGCCTCTAAACATGGAGGTTCTGCTTTACCTTCACTCACAAAGAGCTATAGATCTGTTTGATTCATGCAGCGCATATTTAATCCATGGAACTCACTCCCACAAGAGGCAGTGATGGCCGCCAACATGACAACCATCACAGATGTCATCTTGGATGAGCAGAATTGGATTGCTGCTGGCCAGGATGAATACTGGGTGGCTTGAAAAGAGGACTGGACAAATTTGTGGAAGAGAAGGCTGTGGGAGGGGTAAACTACAATTCCTACGAATCTGGGAATTCCGCTCTTAACTCTTCATCCTGGTTTCTTCGAGGTGAATGCCCATCAAAACCAGAACGATGGCTATGTTCTTCCTCCAATTCCTGGAAATGGCAGGTGCACAGAATGCCATTGTGCTCAGGTCCTGCTTGTGGCATCCGGACTGGACTGATCCAGCAAACTCATCTCATGTTCTGAGGCATTTTCCTAGTCTGTACAGAACGGAGACTGGGTTCACATACATACCCTATGTTTAAAGCACACAGCTTCCCCACCAAAACAACCACAACCACACGGGAACTGTAGTTTACCCTGCACAGAGCTACAACTCCCAGCACCCTTAAGCTACAATCCCCAGGATTCTCTGGGCCAAAGCCATGTGCTTTAAACGGTGTGGATGTGAGTAGCAAACTTGGACGGGAGACTTGGCAACGCCCGCCCTCCTTTGCCCTGTCTTCTGCTCACTTACTTCAAGGTGTTCCAGTCAATGTAGCCTTTGTGCTCCTGATCAAAGACCTTGAAAGCTGCTCTTAGCTCTTCATCCTGGTTTTTTGACTTTTCGTGGTACATCCCCATCAAAACCAGGAACCCATCACAGTTGAAGGTGCCTTTGTCTAGGGGAAGAAAAGGAAGGAAGGACTTCTGGAATCCATTAATGCATTCCTATAAGCAGGTTCATTTTCAACCCAAGGGTCGAAAACGTTCCCTTCTGGACAGCTGTCCGAGGGACACATGTCAGTGGTGGTCAGGACCAGGGGCAGTGGATGCAAAACAGATTTTACGTTGGCTGTGCTTATGCAAAAGTCCCACTGGTGATTTTAGACTCTGGACATTTTAGACTTTGCTGCACTTTGGGATGCTTTCTGCTCATCCTTTTCGCCTAGGGCCACAGACATTTGTACCAGGCCTGTGCAGAGCTTGTCTTGATATTGGCATGACAGTGTAAGACCAGTAAGCCCCTAGTGGGGGGCCCTGGCTGGCTTAGCCCTCCAAGGTCCAGGGCAAGTGTACCCGGCTGCCTCCTCCCTCTGCCTGGTCTGCCACACAGTCATGCCTTGAGGGTACCACTATAAATAGGCTCCTTTTACTGGGAGGAATGGTTGGGAATTGCAAACTAATGTGTGTGGGCAGGGGAAGAGAAAAATAGAACGTATGTGTAACACACACACACACACAGAGAGAGAGGGATGCTATTGCCCCTGTTTGCTCCACTCGCCAAGCTCTTTGCCCTTCCCACACACCTGACCAACCCCCAACCCCACTTTGCACCATACCCTCACCTATCCCCCCCCCCATAGCTGGCACCAAGCTCCACCCCCTTTTAAAGGAGAAGGGGCTTCAGAGTGGCCTGCTAAGCCGCTGTGTGAAGCACCTTCTTCGCCTCCGTTAAACCTCACCACAAGTGTGTTTACCAGAAGTGGGAGGTGTTTCAGAGTGGCTCTCCCCCTCTGTTAAACGACTTGGCTGGACCAGCCTGCCGTTCCTCGTGCTGCAGTTGGAGTGGCTGCCTCTCAGCAGCTATGCAAACTGCAGAGCGTGACAGCGTTTTACATTTTTATGTATATAGCAAGATAATACGGAGCTCCCTTATGCTGAGTCAGGCCATTGGTTCATTAAGCTCACCATTGTTGATGCTGACTGGCAGCACGGCAGGGTTGTCTCTCCCTGCGCTCCCAGGAGACACCAGGAATTGGACTTGGGCCCTTTGGCATGCAGAGCAAATTCTCCACCCCTGAGCTGTCGCCCTTCCCAGATAGATTGATAAACACAAACTCTCTCTCTTCCCACAGCCCTCCCTTTAATTGTAGCACTATTAGATTTGGGGGCCAGAATTCTTTCTGAAAAGCCAGGCCAGACGGGGAATCCTTACTGTCTTTGTCCACATCCTTTGCCATCGTTGCCAGCTCTCTCTTGGTGGGGTTGATGCCAATCAAGCTCATGAGCCTCTCCAGCTCATCCGTTTTCACCAAGCCGTTCCCCTCTTCGTCGAACATCTCAAAGATGCCCTTGTACTCGGTGATCTGCTCCGGCGTCAGGGCGATCGACTGCAGGTGAAGAAAGGCATTAAGCGACTGGTGCCTGGGTGACAAAACGATGCCTTGGATAGTGTTCCTGTTCAGGGGGCCCCGGTCAACCTCCTTTCCCACAGTACTCCGTTCCATTCCCTCCAGGGATCTGTGCTGCCCTGTCCCTGCCAGCCAGCCAGGATCCCATGCCCACAGAGCATGTTCATGTCTTGTTTGCCTCTTTCAGGAGAGTTGACCCCATAGGGTCGCCCCCTTTTGTACTTTTGCAAACCTTGACATACATACACAGAGAGAGAGAGAGAGAGCAAGACGCTGGCATTTGCTCACACCCCCCCCCCCCAAAAAAAAGAGAAAAGGTTGCCTCAGACTGAAAATATTTCCTCACCTCTTCCCTAAGCAAATAAATATCACTGTACTTTCTGCAACACAGGAATGGGCCTTTTCTGTGGTGGCTTCCCTTTTGTGGAATGCTCTCTCCAGGGACGCTCGCCTGGCGTCATCTATATCTATATCTATGGCAAAAACCTTCCTCTATAACCAGGCCTCTGGCCTTTAGCTATCTGTCACTTTTTAGAAGTGGGTGGGATGTTTTTAATATATATACATTTTCTCCTCCATTTTAATGTGGGGGGGGGGTTGGTGTGTGGGGTTTTTTTGTTTTTTTTTTTGTTTTGTTTGTTTTGGTATATCAGTTGGCTTTGGGTTGCCCTGAGCAAGTTAAAGCAACTAACAAGTTTAATAAATAATTGCAGAAGTAAAATAACAACAACTCCATTTCCCTTTGTGCTCACCATGGACAAACCATCAGTAGCCCTCCACCATATGTGATCTGAGGAAGTGGCCATATTCCTCAGTGATTTGTGCCAAAATTAAACTCACCAGTCTTTCCTTAATTTGCCACAAGACTTTTTTGTTTGTTTGTTTTTAAGACCTGGGCACAGCTATTCACCCAGCCATGAAATTCACCAGTTTAGCCAACCTCACTAGGTTGTTGTGAAGAGGAACACACACCATTGCTTCTGGGAGGAAGAATAGAGGAAAAAGCTTGCCACCTGTTTTCAGAGTTAATTTTGAGCTCAAACTAGGAGCAAGCACCAGAGGGCAGTGTTGTGTAGCTTCAGGATCCTGAGCGCTATTCAATCCATCCCAGAATGATTTTCGTATCAGCAAAGCATTTTCGAGCAAGGGGTGGTTGGAGGCATTTCCAATTTATAACTGCAAATTTATTTATTTATCTAGTCTAATGGAAGCCTTGTACCAATTTAATTTGCCCTTTGTTGGAATACGTCTTGCTTTTGGCCATAGCTGTTGCCAGGGGGGTGGGAGATAAAATAATAGAATTCTAGAGTTGGAAGGGGATCCCAAGGGTCATCTAGTCCAACCCTCTGCAATATATATGATCAAGGTTTGTTTACCATCCCCTTAAGCACAACGTCTAGGGCATTTTACAAAAAGTAGATGCAGAAATGAAATATAACAAGAAAAGAAAATAAAATGTTTTTAAAGGGCCTGGGGGCATTTATGGGAGAATAAACATGTCTGCCTAGGGGTGGAAGAAGAATCAGGTTGGTGCCAGGTGGGCCTCTTGAGGGAGGAAATTCCACAACCACTCTGCTACCTTTTTCTCTCTGGCCTTGCATCACCTGGAGGAGACTCTCTGAAGTTTTTCTCCCTCACTCCTAACATTAGAACTCAGAGCTATCAAGTAAAGCGGTGTTTTGGAAGATTCAAGTGCAGGCCAAGGAAACTGATTTCTTCACCCTGCACACATAGCTAAACTTAGGGAATTTGCTCCCCCAAGAGGCCTTGGCAGTCACCAATTTGGATGGCTTTGGAAGAGGGTTAGGCTAACAGTGGCTGCTAGCCACATAGGCTGTGTACACACTAAGCCTTTTAAGCACATTCAGAGCACGTGCTTTCGTAGAATCATAGAGTTGGAAGGGACCTGGAGCATTATCAAGTCCCACCCCCCCCCCCTGCAATGCAGGAATATGCCGTTGTCCCATATGGGGATGGAACCTGCGACCTTGATGTTCTCAGCACCATGCTCTAAGCAACTGATCGAGAACCCAAGGGCATAATTCTTTCCCTCAAAGAATTCTGGGCACTGTAGTTTGTTAAGGGGGTTTCTGGGAAATTGCGACACTCGGAGGGGTGAACTTACAATGCCCAGAATTCTTTGGAGGACAGAATGTGTTTCGAATGTGCTTTAAAGTTATAGTGAATATACAGGCTGTGTTCTGCCATCCTGTCGGGGGCAGGATGCCTCCATATACTAGTTGCTGTGGTGAACAAGTGGGGAGAGTGTGCCGGTGAAATAAATATATGTTTGTAAGAGAGGCGGGGGCAAGGAAGAACAAGAGGAATAGGGGTCAGTGGTGGGTTAGACATTAACTGCAAAGAGTGGTGATTCTGATAGTATTTGGGGGCACAGGGTCGGTCTGACCCAGATTATTGCAATTAATGAGCATGACTAATTAAGGTCCATTAATTTCAGCAGGTCTATTCTGAGCAGGACTAATGTTGCCTACAACCCACTTTTTAAAACTAGGGTCAGGATTGTGTCCTTTAACACTCCTCTCCCCCACTTTCCTGTAGAAAAATATATATCTGAGGGTATCGCCGCTCCCACTGATTTCAGCTCCCAGGTGGAGACTGTGTACCCCTGGCATCCCATGAATGAGGTTTTTTTATTTCATTGAAGACTGAAAAAACAGAAACTGTTTGGGAAGGGGAAGCGCTGAAGGTAATTGTTGCTACAGCAACACATCGTCTGCGTGGTTTGCAACAATTATAATAAATATGATTGATTGTTCTTTAGAGAAAGGTGCTTGGGATATCAGATCCCTGCTTGAGAAAGCACTTGGTTTATTAAAAAGAAATCCAGGAAGATATCAGTAATAATAGGCATGCTCTTTCATTGATATATCAAGGGAACTTTGAAGTTCTGAACTTTGATTGGACTTTCCCCATTAACTGTAGTCACCCAATGCTTTGAAAGCACTGCTGGCAAAAATGAGGCGTTTATATGAGGGTGGGCCTTTTTGGTGGTGGTGGGAATATAGTCCTCTTTCAGTAATTTGAGAATGGGATGCAAAATGGGCTGAATGGCTCATCCTTTCAGAATGAGCCAGATATCCAACCAGGCAACATTGCTACCACCTTGAATCGGCTTTGTGATGTCATCGCATGCCCAAATCTGATTGGTTACATAGCACCGCATCACATTTAATCCATCGGGGGGAGCCTTTGGCCTTCCAAATGTTGCTGAGCTGCCACTCCTATAATCATTGGCTAGGCTTGCTAGAGCTGATGGGAGTTGTAGTTCAACAATATCTGGAGGGCTAAAGGTTTCCCACACCTACACTATGTGATCTCTGATTGGTTGGGATCACATTCTCAGGGGCAAGACAATCAACAGACCCAAGTTAGATCGTGACCATTGATTTCAATGAGTCTACTCTCAGTAGCACTTAATTAGATACAACCTCGTGTTTTTGGACCCCCTTCAATATTGAAGCCCGGAAGTTGAATATGAAGCTGCTACATGCACACCCACCCCTGAATAGCTGCACTGGTGAAAAGCCCTCTATCAATCCCTCTGATTGCAAACACAGTGCTCCCGTGCCAGCAGAAACAGTGCCAAATCTGTGCCACTAAGCATTAAAATAATAAAATAAGCAAAAAGTACACACACACACACACACACACACACACACACACACACACACAAAACCCCACTCTCTCAGACAAGCAGCCCAGAAAGGAATAAGCATGCTGAGTGGTCTTCAGCCGTCTCAAAATGTTGGAGGGAATGAATTCGTCTCGTTGAGCCTCATACAGATTATCTAGCACCCTGGAGAAGGAGGTGGATGAATGGACAGGAGAACTCTAGTTATGGTTGAAGATTTAGAGACCCACCAGATGCCCTTTTTATTGTGGGTTCACAATGATTTGTAGTAATGATGGTATCAAGGTGGTTATGCATTATCCTTGCTTCCAAAACAGTGTGTGCCTGCCAAGTTTTTGGGTAGACATAGTGCTGCATTTCTAATCATGCTGTGTGACCTGTTGAAATCCTGTAACTTTTCATGCCACAAATATTCCAGTTTATTTTTTGATTTGTTGTTTGCTACAGTGCAATAATTGCCCCTGCAGACGGCAAACATTAGGGAAGTATCACTAATAAGCGGGGGGGGGGGGATGACTGGCCCTGTATAAATCTACCACAAATACCCTATTGCTGCATAATACACCCTGCCCCCCCCAAAAAAAAAAATCCCACTGTGTAAAACAGCAATACTTTTGTTACTGGTCTGATTTGTGGAGAACATTTGAATAATATATTAAAAGTTGGTTTTTTTGTTTGTTTGTTTCTTTGCTGCACCAAATTTTTAAAAATCTATTTAGTCCTACATTTGGGAGATTTGCCTATAAAAGCAAATAATCAAAAGCTAGATAACCTCCTCTGATAATCTCAGGTTTTCTGGTGATGGTATCTAGAGGTCTGCCACAGAGGTTCCATTTAGCAAAGGCTGTCAAATATACATTGAGAGATCTTTTCCGTGAGCTTGGTTAACACTTGTACTATCTAAAGGCATTAAAGGAAGGGGTCCTGTTCAACCCTCTAAAGATCCTTTGCTAATGTTCCTAAACGTACTGCGAAGTCCACTACTTTGGATGAACCCAAGTTGTGGAAAGGGCAGAGGGACAATGTCCCTCTATCCCCATTTCACTTGTTCAGTGCAACAGGAAACCTCCAGTTAGGAACAGAAGAAGCTGCCTTGTACTCTCAGAACATTCTATCCATTTAGTTCAGTAATGCCTACACTGGCGAGCAGCAGCTCTTCAGGATTTCAGGCAGGGAGTCTCTCCCAGTCCTACCTGGAGATGCCAGGGGTTGAACCTGAGACCTTTGGCATGCCATGCGGATGCTCTGCCACTGATGCTCTACCCACATAGGAAGCTGTCTTAAGCTGAATCAGACCATCAGTCCATCTAACTCTGTACTGTCCACACAGACTGGCAGCATCTCTCCAGGTTGTTAGTCAGAGGACATTCCCAGCCCTATTTGAAGATGCTGGGAATTGAACCAGCATGCAGAGCAGGTGCTCTAACCACTGAGCCACAAAACACTCCCCAGTTCCGAAAGCATAATTCAAGTTAATTCAAAGTTGCGGAAATTCCAGGTAAAAAGAGACTCACCATTTTCTTGGTGTTTTCGAACTGCTTCGAGAAGGAGAGTTTGCCGGTGGAGGAGTTGAGCACGAGGACAGGGCATGAAGTCACTCCCTTTTACAGCTAGAGAAAAAGTGCTCAGCACTCAGGACCCAGGGGGATGAGCCTCTTGGCAACCTTTTATGGAAGTGAAGGTGGAGGGAGCCCTATTTCTGGAGGGTTCTTCCTTCTCAACAGCACCTGCTGCTGCGTCCCAGAGGCCCCCTGGCTACAAGGCAACTTCGATGGCTATTTTGTGTGGTCACAATGGCGAGGAAGAAAAGCCCATTTTGTTCATTCAAAAATGTCACCCCTACTTCACATTCTCTCTCTCTCTCTCTCTCTCTCTCTCTCTCTCTCTCTCTCTCTCTGAGTTGTTTGTAAAAGCATTTATATGAATAATAAGGCAGAGGTGGGGGTGTTTGGCTTTTGTTTTAGCAAAGAGTGGTGCAGGTGAAAGGACTGCAACAGTTCCCTGCTCCCAAGGAGCTTACAAATGTAAATTGGGCAGGAGGAAGAAGACTCAGGACAGTGGAACAGACTCCTACAAGAGGCAGTGGAGTCTCCTTCCTTGAAGGCTTTTAAGCAGAGGCTGGGTGCCCATCTGTCATGGATGCTATAGCTGAGATTCCTGCATTGCAGGGGGTTGGACTAGATGACTCTCGGGGTCCCTTGCAGCTCTCAATGAGTTTATGCTATAGTGTGTTCAAGAACCATTCCCTAACCCTTCATATATGAGCTGTGTTTTGGATTGTCATGTTAAGCTGCAATCCTCAGCGTGCTTACCTGGAAATAAGGTCCACTGGATTCAATGGGAGTTTACATCTGAGCAGACGTCTCTAGGATTGCATTATTTGCTTCATAAAGTATGACCCCCACGACATTCTGGCGACGTGGAAATAAGTGAGTGGAAGCACTCTCGCTGCTTCTAAAGGCTCTTTTTAGGACAAAGAGGGTTTTTTAAAAAACAAACAAACAAAAAACACCCATACATTTCAAAGAATGGAGTGAAGAAATAGCTACAGCTGCAGGGAAATGAGAAAGATAGCAAAAAGAGATCCTTTCCTTCCAATTTGTAATTATTTCCCTTCTGGACTTTTTCCACCAAAGTACATTTCAGCATTAAGCACTTTGCTCCGGATTGCAAAGTTTTATCTGGTGTGGTCACTTCTGAAAAACAGAACAAAACGTATCTTAGCAGTAAGGCAAGGGTGGGAAACCTTAGGCCTTGTGACTGTCCCCAGACAACCAGCCCTCCTCCACATCCTCCTTGCATGTTTTTGCCTGTCTGGAATGTGCCCTTGAACTCTGATCATGCTTCTTGCTTGCCTGGAAGAAGGACAGAGAGTGTGTGTGTGCAGGAACCAGCGGCGGCCGCCGAGACCACATAACACCGGTCTTGAAAGACCTACATTGGCTCCCAGCACGTTTCCGAGCACAATTCAAAGTGTTGGTGTTGACCTTTAAAGCCCTAAACGGCCTCGGCCCAGTATACCTGAAGGAGCATCTCCACCCCCATCGTTCTGCCCGGACGCTGAGGTCCAGTGCCGAGGGCCTTCTGGCGGTTCTCTCATTGCAAGAAGCAAAGCTACAGGGAACCAGGCAGAGGGCCTTCTCGGTAGTGGCGCCCGCCCTGTGGAACACCCTCCCATCAGATGTCAAAGAGATAAACAACTACCTGACATTCAGAAGACATCTTAAGGCAGCCCTGTTCAGGGAAGTTTTTAATGTGTGACATCTTAGTTTATTTTTGGTCTTTGTGGAAGCCGCCCAGAGCGGCTGGGGAAACCCAGCCAGATGGGCGGGGTACAAAAAATAAAATATTATTATTATTATTATTATTATTATTATTATTATTATTATTATTATTATTACATTGGTCAACAACAAATTTGTTGTCTGCGTTTTTTCAGCTGATTTAGGACAAATCTGATGCGCTGAATCCAAAAATCACATTGGTTTTGCTCAATCAGGTCAAGTTTTTGAGCTATAGCCACATGTCATTTTTTTACGTTTTTGTTCACATGTACGCTTGTGTGGAGCATTTTAGAAGAAGTTGGTGGGGGTAAAATGCCATGTCGAATAATTGTTTTGATTGGAAATGATTATTTTAATGACAAGAAGTATTCAGGTCCGATAGTTCTGGGTGATTATGTTGAAAAGGGATCAGTTTGAAGTCATAAAACCTCGAAATCTTCCATAAATTGTTGCGGCAAAGCATAAAGTTGGGGGATCAAAACCCCTGGCTCACTCGAGTACACTGAAGGAGAACTATGAAGGGGTGAAGTATGTGCTGGAGAAAATTGGTTATGATAAGCGTAAGTGGTTTATTTGTGTTGACCTGAAGATGGTGAACTTTTTGTTGGGACAACAGTCTGGCTTCACCAAGTTCCCATGTTTTCTGTGCATGTGGGATAGTAGGGACCGTGCTCAGCATTACACGAAGAAGGACTGGCCTATGCGGGAGGAATTGGTGCCTTGCAGAAAAAGGAACGTCATCAACGACCCTCTGGTGGACAGAGACAGAATACCCTTCCCACCGCTGCACATCAAGCTCGGCTTAATCAAGCAGTTCACCAAGGCTCTGGACAAGGATGGTGACTGCTTCACTTACTTGTGCCAGGCTTTTCCAGGATTGACCATGGAGAAGTTGAAAGCTGGCATCTTTGACGGACCTCAGATCCGTCAGCTCATCAGAGATCCAGAGTTCGGAAACTCAATTAACGAAGTGGAACTGGAAGCATGGAAGGCATTTGTTCTGGTAGTGAAGAACTTTCTTGGCAACAATAAGGCCAGAAACTACGCAGAACTTGTCAACAACATGCTGACTGCTTTCAGAAACCTGGGCTGCAACATGACCATCAAGATGCACTACCTATTTTCACATATGGACCGGTTTCCTGAGAACCTGGGTTCAATGAGTGACGAGCAGGGGGAGAGATTCCATCAGGACATGAAAGAGATGGAGACCAGGTATTAGGGTCGCTGGGACGCAGTCATGATGGCTGACTACTGTTGGACTCTGAAGAGAGACCTCCCTGCCGCTGAGCATTCCAGGAGTTCCAAGAAACAGAAGTTCAAGCCCTGAAGTTTGAAGCAACATGCAATTTATGTGTACTTACCTTTATGTGTACTTACCTTTATGTGTACTTACCTTTATGTGTACATGGTGAAGCAACATGCAATTTATGTGTACTTACCTTTATCAATGCCCACCATTCAGTTTACAGTAATCGATGTTTCTATCAGGTAATCAATATATATTGTTGGAAAAACATTTTTTCTCTTAAAAACATATTTAGGATGATATGTGTTGTCAAAAATCAGCTGATAATGCCACAAAAATGTAATCGATTTTGTCACAAGATCTTATTTTTTTCAAATCAACATAGCACAAAAACCTGACCTGATGGAGAGAAACGGATGCCATTTCCTGATTCAGCAGTGCAAAAATACCCTAAATCAGTTGTAAAAATCTAGACAACATTCAAAAAGTAAAAAATTGTTGCCCAGTGTTATTATTATTATTACCACCATACCAAGGTAAAATTCACATTCGTTACTCCACCAACCTTTGCCTCTGGACCTGCCCATCTAGGGCCACGTGGCTCTTGGAAGGTTGCCCAGAAGGTAACATGGCCTTAGAGCTGAAAGAGCTCCCCCACTATTGCTATAAATGATTGCTTACAAGCCAAGGGGCAGACAGCGAAGCAGTGTAGAACAAGGCATGCAAGTCCTGTCCAGGAAAGGTTCGTAGTCTAAGTCTAATGAATGAATATTGAGAAAGGGAGGAAAGGGCAGAGCTAATCTCCCCTTACGTGGGGCCAATGGCCTGGTCCAGTTGTGATGTACCTATTGCAGCCTCTAGCTGTGTGTTTCTGGCAGCAGCAGTGGTTTTCCAAGATGGGGTGCTCCTCCGATGGGGTTCTCCACAGTGGCTGCTGGCGTGGCTAGAATAGAGCAGGGTAAGGTGTGTGAGAACGTCGCACAAAGCAGTTCCTGGAGTGCCAGGTTGTGTACAATGATCACCAAACTCCATTTGCATGTGATCAACACACAGATCAATTGCATATTCTTTAAGGTGCATTGAAAAACTGGTTTGACTCTGAGGAGTCCCTTTCTCTTGGTGCAATTCCCCCCCCCCCCAGCCACCCACTCCCTCTGTCTCCTGACCCCTGTTTTTCCTCCTCCTAAGCAAAGTGTCCAGCCTCTGCTGGCACTCTTAATGAGTTATGCCCCTGGCGGCATTTCCCGTAAGGGAGCAAATAGCAGCTCTGATTAGCCAGAACAGAGCCTAGCATGATTGCCAGAGCACGTTAGAGAGTAATTGTACAAATGTGCCATAACATCTCTAATGCGGAGATTAAGAGAACGGTTTGGGGAGCAGAAGGCCGTGAAGTAGCAGCGGCAGAGAAGGAGGGCAGAACTGGGGCGCTGGAAGAGCGGTCGGTTTGAGATTTCAGCATTTAGCAATGCCAAGTATTCCTAGATCCAGGAGAACATTGACCCCCAACTTTTTATTCCAAGGTGGCACACACACTTCTCCCTCTATTTTATCCTCACAACAACCCTGTGAGGCTAATTCTTGTTTTGTCTCCATCCTCTGCCCTGCTGAGTTCTACAACACTGAGCCTGAGGAAGGTGTCAGCCCGGGCCACCCCTTGGTCAGCTTGCAAGAAAGAAGGCAGGCAGGTGGGAGCTGGCTCAGGGCTAACCCCAATGCCCCCTTCACCCTATTCTGAAGCCATCCAAGTTGGTGGCCATCACACCCTCTCGTGGGTGTGAATTAATCGTTTAACTATATGCTGTCCCTGTATCTGCCCTGAATCTTCCAACATTCTCCTTTGCTGGATGACCCTGGTTTCTAGTCCCTCCACAGCTTGCATAATCCTGCACACCTCTGCCATGTCCCCTCTTCCCTGCCACAACTTTAAGCATGCAGATAACGCCCTCTGGCTGTGTGTGTGTGTGTTGATTGCCCTACGTTTGTTGCAGAACCCAATGGGGCAAAGCGTCTTTCTTGCAAGGAAGTATGATGATACGGTTGCAAGCAGAGCACCTGTTGTTGTCCCTAAAGGCTTTAATCAGCACCACCAGCACCATGCCAGGTGGATAGCAGTCCCAAGAGCAAAGGCTCTCCAAGTTGCGCACGCCATATAAGGGGAGCGGTCAGAGGACAAGCATATTTTGAACACTGTCAAGGGAACTGGAAGCTACTAGCTATGGAAAGCCACTAAGTTTACTCCTGCTGCTGGGCCTGGGAGGGGGAATACTGCTGAAGAGGCTGACTTGGGGGGGGGGGGGAGATGTTACCAGCTTAATAGGGTCACATTTGCTCAGAGGAACCTGGAGCCTCGGATTGGCTGATACTGTACTTTGAATGAAACTTCACTCTCCACAGCCCTAAATGCTGCTGGCTGTGGAGTGAGACAAGTCACTTCTAGACAATCTGTTTATTGAGCATTTGTCACGATTCATTAGAACAAAGTTTGAGATGAGGTTAGATGATGTTGGCTATTAATTGAGCATTCATTCTAATCTAGAGCATGCCAGGCATCCTTTTCAATTGTGCATTCATGACTATTTGTGCTCATGGTGGTGTTGGGGTGGTTATATGTGATCTGGCTTTCGGTAGTGTTTGCAAAAATTCCAGGGTGCTTGTTTTCCAATTGGTGCACATCCCAACATTTCCTGCTGAAGCCCTGTAATTTTAAATACCAAAAATGTTCCGTTTGTTGGGTTGTTTTGTCCTGCTTTTGTTGCGCTGAGTTGCCCTCCAGACAGCGATGGTGCCGTAACATTGGAGTAGCATCACAGAATAATACTGAATGGTGTGTGGATGGGTCCAGCATAATTCCACCATTAGCACACTATTATTGTGTCAACTGCACCTTGCAGAATGCACCTGTTTAAAAGCACCCGTTTGGAGTGGGCCCTCTGATTTATGGGGAGGTGAAATTACACTGTGGGAAGCAAATGTTGCTCCCCCTTTTCCAAGCATTTCCTCATTGCTGTTATTATCCCAAAGAATTCAATTTGCAGAGTGGCAGGTAGTGAGATTGTTGTGCAAGAGCTCCAAAATCGTCTTTGATTGTGCTCCCTGATGCTGTTATGTCATTAAATCTGACCTCCAAAGCAGCGACAGTCTGGAAGCTCACATATAATATTTTCACTAAGATATTTTCAAGCACACTTTAGCCTGCTTTTCAGGGGCATAAATTATATGTCAGGTCCAGACTGTGTGGACTACATAGAAATAAGCAAGATCTCAGTGTGCATTGAATGTAGAATATAATGTTGTTTGTATGCAGCTGTCTTTTCCAGAATGTGCTGGAAGCAGGTACTCCAGTGATCTAGGACCAAGGAATGATCTACCGTTATATTTTTTAAAGGAATTGAAGAAAAACAGGGGATGAGCCCAATTTGAGCCAGCCTCCTACTTTCCTGGCCTCACACACACACAGTCCATTTCTTCTGAGACACTGCAGTCACAACCCGGCCAGAGAACATGGAGTAATGGTGTGAAAGCTTTCCAACTGTACTCTTTGATTCAAGCCTGCCTTGCAGTGATGCAAAAGCAAATAGGTTGCTTCCCCCCGCCCCCCTTTCTGCTAGAGCTGCACCTACCCATTAGCCAGAGAGGGATGCGGGTTGCGGGGGGAGAGAGAGATTTGATTCCACATGCATTTAAAGGCAAATCTACTCAATTCACATTTTCTGGAACAATCTGAAAATCGAAATGCAGCCATCCTTCGAAATCCAGGCTTCTCTGAATTTTGCAGTGCTGTTCTCCAACCATGTAATATGTGTGAAAATGCTTACTGCAGGGTAAAGTGTGTAGAAAAATGCATGCATTGGTGAAAAAAAGATACAGCACAATGACTACACTGTATTAAGGGTGATTGTGTTGCAAAATTGCGTATATATTAAAGGAAATGGCATACAATGGGGACCTTTGCATGAAAATGCTGCCGAATTTTCATGAGGGCTTTTGCCATCGTTTAATTGCAAACTGACGTGGAAATGTGGAGAAGTGAACTTGAGAGCAGAAAAATGAGAAACTGAAATGTAAGGATTTGCCCATCCCTAACTGCAACAAAATGCTGCAGTGTGGCTTGGTCCTGTTTTGGTCTTCTGCTCAGTTCCACCTCCTTTCAGGAGCTTCCATTTTGAGCCCCTTCCTGATTTTCTGTTTCCTCCTCCCCCCCCTCCAAATTGCCAACAGATGCTCAGCATCCTGTTGTTCCTGAGCGTGCTCAGTCCTCATTGGGCTGCCCCCCCACCCTTGCTCTTCTCACGTCCTCCCCAATATATTCCCCCTGCTTCTGCAAAAGTTGGGGTTTTCAAAGCCATGTACTTTATTTACCATCTTTGGACTATATATGCAATCATAACCAGGCACTTGAGTTCACAGCTGGTAGTTCCTGCAACAGAGCTTTGCTGTGTTCTGACCAGTCAGTCTTGCCTTTTGCTAACATCCTCCATTGTATTACCCTTCTCACCACCTAGTTGCGATGGCTATGTTTCTCTCCCTCCATTGTTGGTTGCAGTATGCCTCTGAATGCCAGGTGCTGGGAATCACAGGTGAGGGAACAGTTGATGTTGAACTCAGGTCCTCCTTGTGGGTTTTCCTATGAAAATCTAGTTGGCTGCTGAGAGCAGGATACTGGACTAGATTAGATGGGCTTTTGGCCTGATCCAGCAGCCAGACCTTTCTTCTGTTTTTTCCCATCTCTCTTCCCAGCAGGCAGGCTGTGCATGCACTTGGGACACCAAAATGAAAAAAATGAGAAATTTTTGAAAGAATTTGATATTTTTTTAAAAAAGCACCAAAGTAGTTATCATGGGGAAAATTAGAACTTGGTTAGACTTATTACACTTCACTCCAAACTCTCTCTCCCCATTTTTTTTGTTTTTTGTTTATTCCTTATACCCACTGAAACTGTGTGTGTGTCCCCCTTACTAATGTAAATTGAAGTAATGCAAGGAAATTGGATCCTGTCATGTGTTGCACATGACACACATGCATGCACATTTCAGCACACATGTAACTTTTGGTTTAGTACCGCTTTTATTTTGAATTATATATTGGGGGGCTTTCATAGGTGCCATCCCACGCTGAAGTTTGTGGGTGCCCACAACAAAGGGCTTCAACTTTGCCCATTGGCTTTGGGGGCCCGCAGCGCTCACAAATATATTATTGTGGGTGCCAAAGCACCTGTGACCCCCTGGGGTTGGCTCCAGTGGGGTGGGGGCTTATAATAGTTTCAGTGCCCAGGGATTGGAAAGGTCTTAATCAGCATTGAATATTAGACAGAAACCCTCTCTATGGCCTTCTCAGCTGAATCTCTTTCTCTTCCAACCAGCCTTTTAAGCAGAGATCGTTCCCAGCCTGCGTCTTTTTTAGATATTTAGATATTTTTTAATTGTTCTAGTCATTGCTGCGTTTGCCACCCTGGGCTCCTTTGGGGAGGAAGGGCAGGATATAAATAAATAATGGTGGGTGGTGTTTTTAAATTGCAGTCAATTGTCCCACCCACTTCTGCCCTTCGCTTCGCAGACTGCTGGCACGTGGCCCTTGGCAGGTTGTTAAGAAGGGCCAGTGGCCCATGGGATGGAACAGGCTCCCTCCCCACCCTGTTCTAGCTGAGGATGCCAGGGATTGAAACTGGAAGATTCTGTATGCAAAGCGCAGGCTGTGCCAATGAGCTGAGGCTGCTCCCAAGTCGTGCATTATCATTTCCATGTGTGCATTTAGAAGACTATGCCAGAGAGACCTCTTGGTTCCTCCCCATTAAAATGGATCTCTCAGAGACCCGCAGGAGAAGGTTGAAAGCTGAGTGGTACTCTCAATTCATTATTTTTGGAAAGATAGTGCCCTATATCTCCCCAAGAGGGAAAATAGGATCGGTGATTTGGCTGAGACAGAGTCACATAAGAATGCAAGAAGAGCTTAGTTGCTGAAACAAGCCTAAAACCTCATTGTAGGCCAACAGGTTCACTGCCTAGGGAGATGTGCCAGCCAGCAGTTGTGCTGCACTGCACACAGAACAGGCTAGTATAAGTGAGGATGGGTCCTACTTTTAGCCTCAGCAGATCCCAACAGATGCTCAGAAAGCATGCAAGAGATATTTCCTTTCCACTTACCCAACACTGCTCATATCTAACCCCCAGAAATGTGAGGGCCGGGTAGAGGCAAGTGCAAACAGTTTGTGAGAACACAAAAAGAGGCCAAAGGCCCATTGTGTCCAACAACCGGCTCTCCCAGCGGCTGATCAGATGTCCCAATGATAAGTCCATAAGCGAGACCTGAGCACAAAAGCAGCTCTCCCCGTCTGTGACTGCCAGTGACCTAGTATTGTGACCTAGTATTCAGAGGCATATTGCCTCCGACAGTGGAGGGAGGAAACCTAGCCATTGTGGCTAGTAACCAATGATAGCCTTCTCCTATATGAATTTGCCTGACCTTCATTTGAAGTCCTTGAAGAGGCAGCACCAGTCCTGAGAAATGGCTAACCTGATCCAAAACACCCACCCACCTCACTCACACACGAAAACAAAGATCACCACAGCCAATCACAAGCAAACAATCACACCCTAGGCCAACCCCAACCTCTCTCACCACCAAAGGAACACAAGTGAACAACACAAACAACGCTGACACCAAACTCTACACACATTAAACATAATAGAAACACCGCCACCCGACCCCACCCCCATCCATCTTCCCTCTCTCCACCCCCCCCCTTTTCTTCTCTCTTTCTTTTTTCTTCTCCCCCTAATGCCTCAACAAATGAAATGGATTTGTAAAAATGTTACATGAAAAAAAAAAACAAACCAAAAACGAGGCACTACACTTCTGTAAAACAAGAAAATCCTTAATAAAATATTTAAAAAAAAGAAAAGAAATGGGACTATCCTTTGAAAATTCAAATAACCCTTGAGGTGCATACATCTCCTGCCTTTTTCTTTCCCAAGTTTTTTTTGGGGGGTGGGGCAATTGTTCTTAAACCAAGGAGGAATGCCATTATTGCTTTTCAGTATGATGTCAGAAATAGAAACTGCTAAGCACTGGAGTGTGTGTGTGTGTGTGAGTGAGTGAGTGAGTGAGAGAGAGAGCTTGCCCACTCTTGGTCTGGTTTGTTGCATTACATTTGCTCTTGTGAGCTGGTGTTATTTGGCTCCTGCAGTTTATTTTAATTGCTTTGGAGACCCAGCCTCCGGCTCAGCTCTCTAGCTGCCTGCTGCTAGCAAACGCTCCTCCAAACCCCAAGCATCCCCCAGCTGTACTTTCGCCTGCCAAGAGAGGTGTCTGAATAAAATTGTGTTGTGTGCGGAGAAATGGGTGATGCGTGTACACACAGAGACGCACGCCCCCTACTCGCCGGCTGGCTAAAAATAGCTCTCTCTTGCTCTCTCTTGTACATAGATTTTCTGCTGCTCTAGGTTCCACGCCTCGCTCCTGGTTCGGCTAGTTGGAGATGTGGGCGCTCATTAGGGCTTTTAAGAAGGATCGAGATGCGAGCATTTTCCAAAAGCACCGGAGATGTGCTGCCACATATCCAGGTGTGTTATGTGTCTTATAACTAGAAAAAATCTGAATCACATAGGAGGTTGCCTTACAAAGTCAGACAATTGCTCCATCTAGCATTGTTTTGTCTACATGGACTGGCAACGGCTTTCCAGAGTTTTTCAGAAGGGGGACATTCCCAGCCCTGCTAGGGATTGAACCTGGAACATTCTGCATGCCAAGCATATGCTCTACCACAGTGCTACAGGCCTTCCCCTTAACCCATGAAGATGTCTTGTACTGAGCTGGCCCATTGGTCCAGTATTGTCTTCACTGTCTTTCAGGCAGAGGGCATTCCCAGCCCTGCCTGGAGATTCCAGGAATTGTACCTGGGACTTCCTGCATGCAAGGCAGATGCTCAGCCACTGAGCTATAGCCCTTCCCAGAACCAATTCCCTAGCACAGGGTGGTGGGCTCCCATATCACTGGAGTTCTTCACGCACAGCCTAAGAATTCATCTGTTGGGGATTTCCTGCATCAAGCCAGGGGTTGCTTTACCCAACATTTTTGTTCTGCTTGTTTGTTGTGTTGTATTTTTAGTTGTTGATTTTAGTCTTCTCTATGTGACCTTTTGTTGCCGTTTTTACCTTGAAGGGTGGGATATGCATAACCATCCAATTGTGCAAACAAATCCTTTACGTGCTACTCTTGCTGTGTCGTTAATCTTCCACAAGATGGCACCCAGAGGTACCACGTTTACTACCCTGGATTTAATGAAGGATGTAAATTCCAACCACAACAGAGAATGTTCCATCTCCAGATGATGCGCATTCCCTTCTCCAACTTGAGGAAATCAATGTGATAGGATGACTAGGACTTCTATACTAGATAGCTAGTATTCTAATCATTAGGTCACTTAACCAGGTGAGTCTCTCAGCACCTCAAAATTTATTGTTCATTGGATACACCGCTCTGAGAGGAGATGAAATTCCCTTCCCCCAGATTCTGAACTGGGAGCAGCGGCTCAGACCTTTTTTGAGAGAAAGAAGGCTAAATCGGCTCACAAATCACTCTTTTCTCGAGATTTCCTTGCAGTTTGTGCAATCCAAGGCCATTCAATGGTGCCACAGTGCCTGGCTGTTTAAATTATTTGCACTCTCATCAGAGAGGTGGGCTCTCCTGGGGAGAGTCACCAGGCCGTTTTTGGAGATATAAAGGCTCGGTTAAAAATTTGGCCTTATTAGAACAACATCTGCCTTCCCTAGGAGCTCTCCTAACACCTGAAGAGCTGGCCCTCTGTTACTGGTATCCTGCTACTTGATGAGTTCTGCTTTTTAAAGCCTTGTACTGTTTCAAACGCCAGTAAATAATAATACTGGGCTATATCAAAGGTTATTTCTACTCAGATTGAAAGTGGTGGACATGTTTAACTTAGGTTTATTGATTTCAGTGGATATACTTTGACTAGAACTTGGTTGGCGTGCAACCCACTGTTATTTATTGCTGTTGTACCCAGTGGCGTAGCGTGGGGGTGCAGGGGGGGCTGGCCGCACCGGGTGCAACATCTGGGGGGGCGCTCGCACTCGCAGCTCTCTGCCCCTACCTGGGTTAGGGGGCGCAAATTACTTGCCTTGCCCCGGGTGCTGACAACCCACGCTACGCCACTGGTTGTACCCATGAGCATCTGGTTGGCCACTGTGAGAAGTGAATGCTGGACTAGATGCAGCAGCCAAGATATTATTATGAGTAATAGGGAGGGAGGGTTGTTGCCTTCATGCCCTGCCTGTGGTCTTCCTGCAGCCATCTGATTGGCCACTTTGAGGACAGGAGACTGGACTTGGTGGGACTTTGGTCTGATCCTGCAGACACCTATGGCTGGGAATGTATCTTGGTCTGAAATTCTGGGGACTCACGGTCAGCCAGTGTAGACAATACTGAGAAGGATGGAGCAATAGTCTGAGTCAGTGCAGGTCTGCTTGCTATGTTCCTAAAGTGCCCTGTGGCATAATGGTGCCACTCCTGGAGATTTTAAAATCTTGCACAAAACTTCCTTTTCCCCTTTGCTGGCTTGAAAGGGATCTTTATGCTGCTATGTCTCTGCTAGCTTTTAGGGGGACTTCTTGTTTTATATTTGCTTATACAGTGGTACCTCAGGTTACATACGCTTCAGCTTACATACGCTTCAGGTTACAGACTCCGCTAACCCAGAAATAGTACCTCGGGTTAAGAACTTTGCTTCAGGATGAGAACAGAAATCGTGCTCCGGCGGCGCGGCGGCAGCAGGAGGCCCCATTAGCTAAAGTGGTGCTTCAGGTTAAGAACAGTTTCAGGTTAAGTACAGACCTCCGGAACGAATTAAGTACTTAACCTGAGGTACCACTGTAACTGGTTTTATTGTTTTAAATTTATTGTATTTTTAAAAAAAATTAGTGAGCCACCCAGATGTATATACTGTAAATGCAAGAAATAAATCAATGCAAGAAATAAATAGCCCTCTGTAATGTAAACAACACCTTTGGGAATCCTTTCTATCCCATCCTCGGGTCTGATGCAGTGGGGGGGGGGGGGAGACCACATTTGTGCAGAGTGCAGCAGAATAATATAAGACTGCCATGTGCAGCCACCTCCAGGGAATGTGGCATTGAGGGAGGGGGAATAATAAATCATACTGTTTATTTTTAGAAATGCTGCTAGTAAGCTGTTGGGCATTGCTGCCTATGCCGGATCTCCTATGCACTCACACATCCCTCCATTGCACCACTTAGTTCATCATTGCGTCATCTTGCAACAGTGATTCTTTGGCATGCACGAGTATTGTGTGATGCTGGCTGGGTGTGTTTGCTTGCTCAGGTCCCTGTGGTGGGGGAACTGGCTAGAAGAAGCCGACAAGAGGAGGCAGTGGCGCATGGGGTATGTGTCTGTGAGTGTACATGGCAGGAGCAAAAGACGCAACTTTAGCTCTCCTCTTAATTCAAAAAATAAAAATCAGAATCTTGGCAGGGGGTTGGACTCGATGGCCCTTGTGGTTTCTTCCAACTCTTCGATTCTATGATTCTATGATTCTATATACTACATGGGCAAGCCCCGTGTCTTATGATCACCTTCTATTGCATTTAACTTCGCTGTAAAGATTTATTCAGCGCTGTGTCTTTTATCATGTTCCTCTGCTAGTGCATGTCCGAGAAACTTAAGTGAGGGATGGTGGTCCTGTTAGGTGATTTTTAGACTTTGGGTGTAACAGTCTTCCAGGGGGGCTTTTGGGATGGCAATGTGCCATAATTCTGAATTTAATGATCTAACGGAGACTTCCTCTTTACATGGTAATGTATATTCCTTCACTCCATCCAAAAAAGCCAGCCCACTCATTCTGTTGAGTAGACCCCTGGATAACTGCTCCAAAGACCGGTCTTGACAGTGCAGCTAGCAAGGAAGGTGGAATTCACAGGGAGGGGAGGGTGTAACACCTCTAAAAGGTAAAGGTAAAGGGACCCCTGACCATTAGGTCCAGTCGTGGCTGACTCTGGGGTTGCGGCGCTCATCTCGCTTTACTGGCCGAGGGAGCCGGCGTACAGCTTCCGGGTCATGTGGCCAGCATGACTAAGCCGCTTCTGGCGAACCAGAGCAGCGCACGGAAACGCCGTTTACCTTCCCGCTGGAAGGTATCTACTTGCAGTTTGACGTGCTTTCAAACTGCTAGGTTGGCAGGAGCAGGGACTGAGCAACAGGAGCTCACTCCGTCACGGGGATTCGGCAAGTCCTAGGCTCTGTGGTTTAACCCACAGCGCCACCCGTGTCCCTTGTAACATCTCTACCCACTTGTTATTCCCTTAAAAAACCAAGCTGCTTCCCATCGTCTGGTGTTCTAAGCACATGTTCGCAGCTTCTGATGGGGGAAATTGTAGCAGGTGGAGAAGAGTTTAAGGACACATCCCCAAGAGATCAAATTGTGTTGACACATAAAGAAAGCCCTGAACAACTTGAGACGAGGATACCTTGAGGACTACCTGATTCCTTATATCCCAGGTTGATCAATGAGAGCACCTGGATGGGCTCCATTCGCTGCAGAAACCTGATTAGCCCCAAGCAGTTGGTGTTGCCATATCCATACTTTAACTTTCAGGGATCTCTTGAAGACTTTGTTATGCCAGCAAGTCTCTGCAGTTGTTTAAAATTTTCTTGAGTATCCAGCCATTTTAATGATTGTCCATATATATATATAAAATAGGTTTTTTAAAATGTTTTTATAGTGTTGTCCACTGCCCTGATGTTTTATGAAAGGGTGGCATATAAATAGTGTTAATAAAAATAAATGGTGGGGAGTCTAGCTCTCAATCCAATAGGGCCAGAGGTGAATAACACAGTCTAGGGCAGGCAAGACTTGGGGTTGTAGCCAAACCTAGTCCTACTCAGAATAGACCCATTGATATTGACAGGCATGACTAACTTAGGTCAATGGGTCTACTCTGAGAAGGACTTAGTTGGAGACAACCCTGAAATTCCACATGCAAGAAGCTACAGGCTTATGGGATCTCCTTTCCTTTCCTCTAGCAGAGGCAGAGGCAAACTCGGCCCTCCAGATGTTTTTTGGGACTACAATTCCCATCATCCCTGACCACTGGTCCTGTTAGCTAGGGATCATGGGAGTTGTAGGCCAAAAACATCTGGAGGGCCGAGTTTGCCTATGCCTGCTGTAGCATCTCAAGGTCCACTAACCCATAGGTCTTCAATCAGTGGGTCACGAGGCTACACCAGGTGGGTTGCAAGGTCACACCAGGTGGGTCTCCGCAAAGTTAGCACGTGCAACTTTTATGTAAACCCTGTGCCCTTTCTCGTCCTTTTCCTCATCTGGTGATGCATTTCCTCCTGTGTGGTGATGCATAAGTGGACACCCAATGCACATTTCCTGCCCAAAGACATCCTTTCCAGTTGCTTCTTCTTCTAGAGCCTGAGTCTCCCATTCCATTAAGCGTTTCCCTCTTTTTAATGATAAACTCCTAGGGGAAAATCACCAATATTTACAACCCTTATAATCTCCTTCCACATGGCCAGGTGCTTGTTTATATTTATGGGATTTATACTGCACCCTTTACCACAGAGATGGGAGACCTTTGGCTCTTCAGATGTTACTGAACTACAACTCCCATCAGCCCCAGCAATCATAACCAATGGCCTGGGATGGTGGGAGCTATACTTCAGCAGCACCTGGAGGGCCAGAGGTTCCCTATGCCTGCTTTACCAGTTGATCCTAGGGTGGGGGGGATCCTAGGAGATGGGGAACCTGTGGTCCTCAAGGTGTTGTTGGCATCTAATGGCCATCAATCCCAGCCACCATGGCCAATAGTCAGCCATAAGTGGGAGTTGTAGTCCAGCAACACTTGGAGAACCCAATTCCACCACTCTTAACATGCATCAGGAAAACAACACATATAAGTAACCCAAAATGTATATGTGACTCTCAGTCAGTGCTTTTTTTCTAGAAAAATAGGTGCTGGTACTCACCATGAAGTTGTTGCAGTAAGTGCCACACTTTTTAACAACAACAAAATAGAGGTGCTGGTACTGCGTACCCTTGAGTACCCCCTGGGACCCACTGCTCTTTGTCCTCTCAGTAAATTGGGGACCCAGCACTGTATTCTGCAGCCATACCTGCCTATACCCCTGTTGAACCCTTCAGAGGAATGTGTTGAGGTCAGGATCAGGGACAACCAATGTTCACTTGGTGATTCCTGCACTAAGCCATAAGAACCTACTGGATCAGGCCAAAGGCCCATTTGGTCCTGCAATTTCATCTCACAGTGGCCAACCAGATGACTCAATGGGAAATTCACAGGCAGGACCTGAGTGCAACAGCAACTCTCCCCACTTGTGATCCACAGCTAACTGTTATTTGGAGATATCCTGCCTCCAACAGCAGAGGTTGAAGATACCTATTGGGCTGTCTCCAGTTAGTCCTACTCAGAGTAAACCCATTGAAAGTGATAGGCAGGACTTACTTAGTACCACTAGTTTCAATGGGTTTAGTCTAAGACTTAGTTGCATGCAGCCCACCATAGCTTAGTAGCTGCAGCAATGCTTCCAAATACCAGTTGCTGGAGACCACAGGAGGGGAGCATGCTTGGTGCTCAGATCCTCCTTGAGTTTCCTGCAGGCATCTGGTTGTCCATTGTGAGAACATGATGTTGGATTAGATGGGCCATTGGCTTGATCCAGCAGGGCTCTTCTTATGTTCTTGGCCATAGATGGTCTCAATCGATGGTTGCCTCCAACTAAGTTTCACTTAGAGTAGACCCATGGAAGTTAATGGACCTAAGTTAGCAATGTCCATTAATTTCAATGGCTCTTCTTTCTGTAGGACTAACACTGTATACAACCCAGAGTGTTTTATGTTGGTATTTGGTACCCAAAACCACATCAATGCATTTATCACTGCTGGATAGAACAGAATGACTAACATCTAATGAGCACATTTATGGACATCTGTTCTCCAAATTCATAAAATGAAGAAAACTGGCCAGCTATTTTTAAAATGCAAAGGTGGAAGGGGTTGCAAGTATGCGAATTAATGTAACCAAGAAACCACAGTGAGATCCACAGGGTAGCAGAGGCAGGGACCTACTAACAGATGCTTGATCTCAATTTCTTTTTCTTTCCTAAATTGGGTTGATAGCAATGAATGTAAAGCATTAGTAAGGAGATGAAAGCTTTTACGGGACTGCTTAACACCTAGAATTTAAAAACGAATAAACAAGAAATAAGCGAGGTGGGGGGTGGGGAGCGTGTTTTCCACCCTTGCCATTTATGCATCCATGCCACCCACTCATGCAAAGAGACATAATAAATCACACACCTGCGTGCGCAAGGCCCCACTGAGCATGCTCCTGCTGCTAGGGCCTACTAAATAATAAATAGCGTGACACAAGCGGTAGCAAATGTCAGGGAGCTCTGCCGTGCCTCGGCACAGATCTGCCAGCTACTGCTTCTTGGCGGTTGGGAGATGCACAACAGGACAGGCCCCACTTCTGTGGGATCACCAGAAATATGTCCCACAGAATACTTGGACAGGCAGAAAAGCAAATTCCTGGATTTTCAGCTGTCTGCAGATAACATAACATCAGGAGAGCCTGCTGGGTCAAGCCAATGGCCCATCTAGTCCAGCATCCTATGGGAAATGGCCAACCGGGTTGCCTACAGGAAACTCACAAGTAGGACCTGAGTGCAACAACTCTCTCCAACTACAATTCCCAGCAACCGGCATTCAGAGTCCAAGAACAACTGGCGGACCAAACCTTCCCCACTGTTGCAGGGTAACAAATTTTGGCTGGCTCATAGCCCTCCAGCTAGGAGCTGTTTGGCCCCAACAAATGGCTACTAACACTGGTGGCTATCTTCTACTTTCACTGTTGGAGGCAGTAATGCTTCTGAATACCCGTTGCTGGAAACTGCAGGAAGGGAGAGCGCTGTTGCACTCAAGCCATGCCTGTGTGGCCACCTGATTCACTGATTTTGATGTTGCATTTTTATCATGTAACCCACCTTGGGACCTTGTGGTGAATGGCACACAAGAAACCCTATAAGAGGCAATATGTCTTTGAATGTCAGTTTCTGGGAATCACAAGTGGGCAGAGTGCTGTTGCACTCAGGTCCTGCTTTTAAAGGGACCCCTGACCATTAGGTGCAGTCGTGGCCGACTCTGGGGTTGCGGCGCTCATCTCGCTTTATTGGCCGAGGGAGCCGGCGTACAGCTTCCGGGTCATGTGGCCAGCATGACTAAGCCACTTCTGGCAAACCAGAGCAGCACACGGAAACGCCATTTACCTTCCTGCCAGAGCGGTACCTATTTATCTATTTGCACTTTGATGTACTTTCAAACTGCTAGGTTAGCAGGAGCAGGGACTGTCGCGGGGATTCAAACTGCCGACCTTCTGATCGGCAACTCCTAGGCTCTGTGGTTTAACCCACAGCGCCACCCGCGTCCCATCCTGCTTTTGGGCTTCCTCTAATAGGCATCTGGTTGGCTACTGTGAGAACAGGATACCAGATGACATGGGCCTTTGACTTGATCCAGTAGGATTCTCTTTATGTTCTTCTTAGGTTTGCACTACTGAGAATGCCTCCTGTCTGAAATCCTACAGAGTCACCGCAAGTCAGTGTGGACAATAGTTGGTGGACCACTGGTTTGGCTCAGTATAGGGCAGCTTTCTGTGTTCAGGATCTAGTAAGCTCCTCTGTTTAGGAATGACAACATTTCAATTCTTTCTTGTGCTTTCCCCACAATGAGTAGTAAATGAACAGTAAGCAATAGCAATACCAGTTGAATAATAATTGAATTCTGGTGCTGGTACTACTAAAAGGGTATGTAGCTATGTTGCATTGAAAACCACAGAGGCATGCAAATGGCAGAGGCCAACAATCCACTGAGTTGTGTTTGCTGATGTGATATTAACAGAATGCAAATCCTGCCTGGCACCAGCACTGCAAAAAAACCTACCGAAGACACAATAGTCTCTATGTTCGCCTTGATTTGCATCATGCACAGCCAGTCATGCTTCTAAATGGCTTGGTCTAATGCTACTGGGGCAACATGTTAGCTCAGTCATTGCACTTTTTAACAGCTGAATCATGGGATAGCCCACCTGATTCACACTAGTGCAAGTAGATAAATAGGTACTGCTATGGCAGGAAGGTAAACAGTGTTTCCGTGTGCTCTGGTTTCTGTCACGTTGCACGCTACACCAGAAGTGGTTTAGTTATGCTGGCCACATGACCCAGAAAGCTGTCTGTGGAACAGACAGCCTGAAAACAAGATGAGTGCCACAATCCCATAGTCACCTTTGACTGGACTTAACCATCCAGGGGTCCTTTACCTTCACCTCATAGCTGAGTGGAGATTTGAAGAATCCTGTCTAAAGTCCACCACTAGCTGAAATGACTGGCAGAATCCGAGACATGGGAGAAGAGACGATGGAAGAGGACTGGAAAAAATTTAAAGACTATTTACAAAAACATTACAAATTGTATGAATGCTAGGAGAATGCACAAATGAAAGTAACATGGCAACAGTAAAATTATTGTAAGATATTTAAGAACATATGATCTTTGAGCTAACGTCGAAAATGGAAGTAATATATATAAAAAAATAAAAAATAAAGTCCACCACTAGCCACCACATAATTGTGTACATGCATTTTAGTGTATGTGCAAGTTTGGTTTTTTTACTATGTCCAAAGCAAATAAATTAAGGTATGTTTTTAAAGCCAAAAACATTCATCCATAGGCATCTGTGTATCATAGCCATCTTTATCTTAGAAGGGGTGTTCTGTGTGTGTATGAGAAAAAGGATAGTGCTTGCCATCTGCTTTATTACTTTATGTTGCAGAGCTAGTTTTGTCTTAGTATAATGACAACTGAATTAATGCGATAAAGGGTAAAATCACATTATAAGACTGAAGAAGAGGAGAATTTGAAAAACAGGAGGTTTTAAAGACAGCAGATTTTTAAAGCTGGGCTGGATGTGCAAAAAAGAGATTTGCCTCATGGTATAAGACATTAAAATAGACGAGAGGCAGTTCATAAGAACATAGGAAGCTGCCTAACATTGTGTCAGACCATTGGTCCATCTAGCTCAGCATTGTCTACACTGACTGGCAGTAGCTCTCTGGGGTTTCAAACGGGTCTTTGCTATGGCCTGTTGGATCAGACCAAAGGCCTATCTACTCCAGGGTCCTGTTTTCACTATGGCCAACCGGATGCCCCAAGGGGAAGCCCGAAAGCAGGACCTGAGTGTAACAGTGCTCTTCTCATTTGTGACTCCCAACAACTGGAGTTCAGGGGCCTAATGCATCGGACAGTAGAGAGAGAGAAAACAGGCAGCCTGGCGAGAAGCCACTGATGGCTATATCATTATTTATTTGTCCAACCCCCTTTTAAAGCCATCCAAGTTGGTGGTCATTGCTTCATCTTGTGGTAATGAATTCAATAGGTTAACCATGTGTGGTTTGAAGACATACTTTCTTTACTCTTTCAACATTTCTGTTTTGTTTGGTTAATCAGGTTTTTAGTTCAGGTTTTAGTGGCTCCAATACTTTGGCCACCTCATGAGAAGAGAAGATTCCCTGGGAAAGACCCTGATGTTTGGAAAGATGGAGGGCAGAAGGAGAAGGGGACAACAGAGGACGAGATGGTTGGACAGTGTTCTCGAAGCTACAAACATGAGTCTGACCAAACTGCGGGAGGCAGTGGAAGACAGGAGTGTCTGGTGTGCTCTGGTCCATGGGGTCACGAAGAGTCGGACACAACAAAACGACTAAACAACAACACCTTGGGTTAAGTACTTAATTCGTTCCGGAGGTCCGTTCTTAAGCTGAAACTGTCCTTAACCTGAAGCACCACTTTAGCTAATGGGGCCTCCTGCTGCCGCCGCGCCGCCGGAGCATGATTTCTGTTCTCATCCTGAAGCAAAGTTCTTAACCCGAGGTACTATTTCTGGGTTAGCGGAGTCTGTAACCTGAAGCATATGTAACCTGAAGCGTATGTAACCTGAGGTACCGCTGTACTATGAGGGGATTTTTTTTGGGGGGGGGAATCTCTCTATTCACTTTTTCCATTCATGATTTTATACCTATGACGTCCCTACCCACCTTCTAAAAGCCATCTCAGCTAAGTGGGCCCCATGCATAATTTAATGGCAAAACTCTGCACCACTGCTATTTAAAGGTTACTCCTCTCCAAAGTGGAGGGTGGCTACCCCAGTACTTGTTTAACTTCTTTAAAAGCACACACAACACTTTTACATTTGGTGTCTCAATCTAAATGTTTCTCCCCCCTAATAAGTGATCATTTTAATGACTCCCACAGGAGTCTTGCTCAAGCTCTTTGGCTAATGATCTTGCTTCACCATGCAACTGTTTGGTTGCCTGATCCCTGGAGTGGCAGCTTAGAAGAAGTTTTTGCTCCATGTATGCTCTGTTGCATGGAAACATCCATTTTACAAGTTCATTTGTGAAGTAACAGGTGCTGACTCGAGAGGCTGAACAGGGTACCCTTGTTGACGAGAAGCCGGGCCTGTGCTGTAATTGGATCCTGGAGGACGAGGAGAGTGTGCAGAACATCTCATGCTGTTTGGGAGCATGGCCAGGGTGTGTATGTGTGGGGAGAGACACGCTCCCTTGAACAAAAACAAAGCTGAAACAAAGGTGTTACAGGCTGCTGCTGGAATAGCCTCAAAATATACACTATACTTTTAAAGGATATTTCTGAGGAGAGTTGGGAAAGGTTCAGAAAAGGGCAACAACAATTATCAAGGTGGTGAAATACTCCCCTATCAGGAAAGGTTGCAACATTTGTGATTTTTTTTAGTTTAAAAGCAATAAAGAAAGAAGTGAGATGATAGAAGTTTATAATGTTATGCATGGCGTGCGGTAGGTAGATAGAAAAAGGTTTTTTCCTTTCTCTCTCATAACACTAGAAATTTGGAGAACCAGTGAAGCTGAAGGTTGGAAGCTTCAGGACAGATAAAACAAAGGATTGCTTCACACATCCCATAGTCAAATTATGGAACTAATTCTCACAGGAGACTGTGATGGCCATCAAGTTGGGGTGCTTTAAAAGATGATTAGATAAATTCATGGAGGATAAGGCTATCAATGGCTAATAACCCCGATTACCAGATTTTACTGCTACGGTCAGAGGCGAGTAATGCTTCTTAATACCAGTTGCTGGAAACCACAGGAGGGAAACCACAGTGCTCTTTTGCTCGAATCCTGCTTGAGGGTTTCCCATAGGCCTCTGGTTGGCCACTATGGGAACAGGATGTTGGACTCAATGGCCCATTGGCCTGATCCAGCAGACTCTTCTTAGGCACTTATGCATACTCAGTTCAGTAACAGCACAGCAGCAGTATCATGCAAAGGATTTTAAAAGCTCAGCCAGTCCCCATGTGAGGGTACCAATCTGGATCAGGCCCCCCGTGCTGGAAAGTTGCGAAGAAAAAGCATTGTCCTCAAGGGAAAGATACATGACTGTAATTTAGCCACAGAAGTGGTGACTGGCGCCCATTGCGACTGGTGAGGCAGAAGGCAGGTGGATCCAGAGCCATTGACAGGTGAAGCCAACCATTTCTGCTTTCTCCCCTTCCTCATCCTCCTTGCTGGTTTCTACAAGGGCATCACTGAGAATGAGGAGGAGGAAGATGACAGCCAGTTTCACCCCCTCTGTTGGTTGGAAGAAAGAAGATAGTTAGGAAGGAGGGAGGGAACTGAGGTCAGGCTGAGGTTGGTGGGGCAGTGACCCATTTGTTCCAATGGACTAGTCTCCAATGGCCCACAACCTGAAGGTAAAAATGTCTCCATCCCCCACTAAAGATGCAGCTGACTTGACAAGTGTCTTGTGTCTCGATATCTGAGATGGGGGAACCTGTGGACTTCCAGAAGTTGTTATAAAAAACTGGGGGTAGGGTATGAAAACAGGGCATGGCCATTTTGTAGGCAAGTGTGTGTGTGTGTGTGTGTGTGTGTGTGTGTGTGTGTGTGTGTGAACCAGTGACAAGAAACCCTCTAAAACAGCCCAATGAAGACTGTATTCAGTGGATGGTGAGTGTCAGTTGCAGACCAGGGTGAGAAGCAGAATGGAATGGAGTATCCTGGGGAAGGGTGTGACTGCTTGGTTGGGATCCTGAACAAAAGCACGTCACACTGTAATATTTTTTTGGAGCTCCCACTTGTGCATTCTAATGGGTTACCTGAAATGATGTGTTTTGAATGTGGTACTTTCAAATTCCCTTGTGCTTATTAGATGGGTTAACTAGAGGAACCTAGCTGGACAGGAACCATACATTTAAACCAAATGGCTCCCCCCCCCCCCAATAATTATGGGAACTGTAGTTTGTTACAGGTGTTGTGCAAGGTAAACTACAATTCACAGGGTTCTTTGAAGGAGGGAGACATGAAGTGTTAGAAATGTGCTTTAAATGTATGGTGTGGATATGACTAAAATTATGGGGAGTGCATTAGAATTCAGGTGCCTTTCAGCTTCTCCAAAATATTCCATTACACTCAGAAGCTCTTTCTCTGCACATCAGCTCTGAAGAACTTCTCATGATCAAGATTGTTGCTAATCTCTTAAATTCTCTATTTTCAGAAGGTGTTTAAAATAACCCCTTTGTTGCATAAGAAACAGTCAAGCTGAAAGGGGGGGGGGATGTAGACTTTAAGAATGTAACTAGGGAGACTGAATTAGTTACTCCCACCTTTTTTCTTCCTCCTGTGCTAGCTGAATATTGTTTAATGGCTGAGAATTAGGCTTTTAATTTTGTTTGTTTTTTTAAAAACCCTAAAGTGCTAAAGACGTGCCCTCTAAAATCTGCCTTCTGAGCCCTTCCTAAAGCATGATGCAGTTTTATTCAGTTTTGCCCAAAAGCAGGAGTTTATGGATTGTTTAGAAAGCGTAGTGCATGCCAGTGCTGAAAAGAGCTGGTTCCTTTCCCTGGAGCGTGTAATACTTTATTTCATAACCTTTTCCACTTAAGATGCTTCCATACTAGATGCTTACTGTGGGAATTGCAATTTGCTCACTCAGATTTCGTGGGGAATCTACATTATGATGTCATCATCAAATGGCTGTTTTCCTTAGGTGTCTACCCTGTCCCCCATCCTGTGTTGCTTCCTGTCTTTTTCAGAAAATTTAAAAGGGGGGGGGACAGAACAGTAATGCAATCTCCAGTGGTATGGATCACCTTAGTACTATACTACCCTTACATCTTTTTAGAAGAAACATGATTTCAACTGGCTCTGTGATATGGGCAGGGATGGCCCCAATACATTTTGGCACCTGAGGCAGACCCCAAAATGGCACCCCACTCCCCACCAGGGAAGAAGGCGTGAGGGAAGATCTATATCAGGAACAAAGCGGTAAGGAACATCAAAATCCGGACCTGCTACCCTAGTGGATCCTGCCACCTGAGACAGTTGCCTCACCTTGTCTCATGAGTGGGCCAGCCCTGGATGTGGCCACGTATCTGTTGGTTCACATGGGTTAGAGATGTAGGGGATAATTTTGATGCTGTTCACATTTAAAGGGGAACCTGCCTAATGTGCCCCATTATGAAGCAATACAAGAACTGAAACACGGATGTCCTTTGAAACTTGCACTTTTCCAGATTTTGCAGTGAGCACAAAAATGCATGCAAGGAGGTACAATGTGCATATAAATGTATGTATTAGTCAAAACAACCTACTAAATGCATTATGTATGGGGAAACTGTTTTGTAAAAATGGATATATTAGGCAAAATTGCATGCAAAAAATGCATGGTAGGTGAAATGCTGATGATGAACCTTCACAAATACTTTTTTTCTTTTCTTAAATTGCATACTGGTGTGGAAATGTGGAGAACTGAATCACTGGAAAAATGAGAAACTGAAACATTTGCCCAGTGGCAGATTTTGGGCTTGCAAATTTCAGTGGCGCCTTGTGCAACGCCAAAATCCCCCCACCTCTCGCCTTCCGTTTGAAGTCATTATTGCGGCACCCTCTTGGCTTAGTGTCCATTGCAGGTGAACCAGTTGCATTCTCCTAAATCCGCCTCTGATTCACCCATCCCTAACTTGGATCTGGAGTGGTGAACAAAAGTGCTCCTTCCATTTAAGGAAATGACTAAGAGCCATCAATGCTGATGCAGGCAGCCATTTCCAACCCCTGTATAAAATCCTCTTGTACATACTGTACTACATACAATTAACCAGGAAGCAACATGGGGCTACTTCCTGGAGTATTAAAAATAAAATAAAAATGCTTTTCTGTCTGGCAGAAAACTTCAAACTGTTACATAAGAATGAAAGCAGCCCTCTGATCACCTTCTACATTTACCCCTGGAAAGACCCGTCCCCCATATGGATTTTTTTTAGGATTCCCCCTAAAAATCTGCATGGAATCAGGATGGGACAGACTTCTTTTGTACGTATGCATGCATGGATGAAAATCAACTGAGGGTGTTCAACCATTCCTAGCACGGGTGCTCCATCTCTGGGTTAGACTTTGAAGTCTTTGATATATGAGGCCTAGCATTTATTTTCTCCTACAATACTGTTCGGTGGGACGCGGGTGGCGCTGTGGGTAAAACCTCAGCGCCTAGGACTTGCCGATCGCATGGTTGGCGGTTCAAATCCCCGTGGCGGGGTGCGCTCCCGCTGCTCGGTCCCAGCGCCTGCCAACCTAGCAGTTCGAAAGCACCCCCGGGTGCAAGTAGATAAATAGGGACCGCTTTCTAGCGGGAAGGTAAACGGCGTTTCCGTGTGCTGCTCTGGTGCCGGCTCGCCAGAGCAGCTTCGTCATGCTGGTCACGTGACCCGGAAGTGTCTGCGGACAGCGCTGGCTCCCGGCCTATAGAGTGAGATGAGCGCACAACCCTAGAGTCTGGCAAGACTGGCCCGTACGGGCAGGGGTACCTTTACCTTTTTTTACAATATTGTTCACTTTTCATATTAGTCCTTCCAATTTACACAGTTGCTCATAGTCAACAAGTGCTTTCTAGTAGTGAGTCCCAAAATATCTGAAAGACAACTTCCTTTCCTACAGATACTCTCAGGTGGCAGAGGGGGCTCTCTTACAGGCTGGGGGCTCCCACCTTGCAGTCTATTACTTTTAAAATGCCCTGTTGAAAAACACAGCTTCAGCTTAAAAATAGAATCATTTCCCCCCTGTATTCAGACTTACAGCCTGCTCCATCCTGGAAGATCTGAGGAACAGAACACAGGAAGCTGCCTTATACTGAGTCAGACCATTGATCCATCTAGCTCAGTCCTGTCTACACTGACTGGCAACAGCTCTCTGGGGTTTCAGGCAGGGCTCTCTCCAGGGTAACAGTGCAGTAAAATCAAATACAGAGTCCAGTTCATTTCACCAAAAGGTGAGGTTGGGATTAAATTTATTTTAAAGAGGTTACCAATTGACATTAAAAACCCAAACTATACCAGCTTAATTTCATCCTGAAAAATAGCTTACAGGACTTCTGCAAGATACTCAGAATTAGTCATATATGGCTGCTTGCTTCCTTGCTGCATTTCAGCTTCCCCAAATGGCGGGATGTGTTTTTTCACACAAAATCATCTATCAATAATTGATGTCATCATTATGGTTGCTTCTGAGACACATAAAGATCCAGACTTGTCCAGATGTAGCACCACCGAAACAGAGGGAATGGGGAGAGATAAGCAATCCATTCTTTTTGGATTTGGGGGAGCTATTAATAATTCAACTTTGCTATTCATAACTTTTTATTATAAGGTGACTCATTTAAAAAGAAACAGCAACCAGATAAAGAATTGTTTTGTTCTGTTCTCAAGATTTCATTATCAACATGCAACTGAAGAAAGCTATGTTATGACCCATGGCAGTGGGGCTAGATTCTCTTCCCAATAATTGCTGATCACTCACTGATTTTATTTTAGTTTTGAATTTGGCACGTAGCCAGTGCTGAAAATTATGATCCTCCCCACCCCACAATAAATGTAGAGAAGATTTATGTGAGTACAAGATCACAGCCTAACCTTTTAATCTTGCATTTTGTTTTGATCTCTTGGCTGTATATATTCTTATTGAGCTCAAACCATTCTTAGCCATGCTTAGAGTGGACTAGAGGGCAGCGGTGTCAACCATGTCTACTACAATGTTTGTGGATTATTCCTCTACAACCTACTTGCAAAAGAAGACAGACTTGCATAAGATTTGCATATGTTTTGTTCCTGTACAAATTAGGGGCACACACAGATAATAAAAGTCTGATGGACAGAATGATCAAGTGAAGCTTTTCCCATATTAGAAGAGGCTTTCATGAAATTCTACCTGTGACACAGTTGCTAAAGGCACAAGAATACCCCAAAGTAAACCCCATTAAGCACAAAGAGACGTACTTTTAAGTAGATATGCATAGCATTGTACTGTAAGTGAACTGTATACAGTGGATTCTTAATGTGTGTGTGGCTTTAGGTTCTGCACAACAAGAGACATGCCTAAGACTCTTTGCAAAGTTTGTATTTGCTATTGGGAATTCTTTAACGTCCACCTGAACTTATTGTGTAGTAATCCTGGTAGCTAGGTGAAAAGGAAGGGCACTCTATAGAGATTTTAGAAAATGACAAATAGATGTCTAGAAAATGACAAATAGACTAGAAAACGATGTGGAAAAAATATATAGCAGCTCTTCATGACCCTGGTGTCCAAACGATTCACTCATCAATTCCACCTCTCATTTACTCATTGGCTAAAAACACGGAAAGGTGGAAGCAGTCAGGCTGGGTCATCTAACTAAAATCACTCCAAAGGTTATCTGCATATGTTGCTTCATAACTGTCTTTTTAAGAGGACTAGAGACTTGGGATTTTGTTTTAAATTAAAGTGCAAATAGGGGACCTACTGGCTGTGGGGCCAGGTACAGCACTCTCAGAACCCCTGCTAATGGGTAGAAGCATAACTAAATTTGGATTCAACCCAGCATATATTTAAAACTTTTTTAAAAAATCAGTTTAAAAATCAAATAATCTGACAGCCAGCTTTCATTGTTGACAATCTCTTTGTTTCTCTTTAAAGTCTTAGGGATGGATAGGTATAAAATGCAACTGGCCAAATCTATGTTAAAGACTGCACTCTTTAACCTTTTGCTATTTTCCCTGTTTATCATTTCCCCCCTTTTATGCCATCTTTGCACATTGTGAGGTGGTGTTCTTCCTTTCCATACGTAGCCTGTCCTTTCATTCACTCTCCCCAACATTATTTCATTTTTAATCTTTTTTTTAAAACTATGTTTCAAATCATCATGAAGTGACTTAAGTTTATCATCATCATTTTTTTCTAAACACAAACCTCTACAGTCTGGGTTCCTGTGAGAAAAGGGAGAGATATGACATGTTTCAATATCATCATGAAGTGACTTTTTTAAAAAACAAAACAAAACACTTTTGTCATTAACAACAATGTTAAAAAGGGGGGAAATCCATTTCTCTTAAAACAAAACGAAACAAAACACCTCACATAGCTTGGTTTTCGGATTGGGGGCGGGCCAAAAGGAGAAAGAACCAGTTATATTTGGAATCGCCGTTAAGTAACTTTTAACTTTTACTACAATAACTTTCTTATTCACAACGAAACAAAAAAAATCTCCTTTCACACAAATGACTCCCCTCCCCCCCCCAAAATAAACGAATCCCCTCACGTAGCTTGGTTTTGTCTGTGAGAAAGATTGTAAGTACTGGGAACCAAAAGGTAGGGTTGCCCTATTTTGAAGGAGAAAAAAAGAAAAGAAAAAGAGGGCGCTATGACGGCCATTCAAAGCAAATAAAGGCAATTTGCCTCAAATTTTACCCCGGGGGGGGGGGAAGAGGACGTGTCCTGGAGAAAGAGGACAACATGGCAACCCTACAAAGACCACCCATGTTGCCTTCCTTCACCACCACGAAGGGGCTCCTTTTAACTTTCCCGCCCCCTTCCTTCCTTCCTAATCATGACGTTTTTATTTATTGGAAACGACTAGTGTAACAAAATCGCCTCACACGCAGCCTGTGAGAAAGGCCGGAGGTGGGCATGACCCAAAAGGAGAAAAGAACCCCAAAGCAGCATGAAGTGACTTATTTTAACTTTGATTATATTATTTTTTATTTTTTTTATTTACAGTATTAAAAAAAGCACCACAAACTGCCTGGTTTTCAGTTCCAGGAAAGAGGCGGCACGAGACGGGGGGAGGGGGAGGTCGAGGAGGGGGGGGGGGAGAGAGAGAGAGAGAGAGAGAGAACCCAGGCAGGCCAAACGGCCGTGCTTGGGGTTTCCCAGCCGGGCCGCAAGGGCGGGGAAGCGAGCGAGCGAGCGGGAGGCAGAGAGAGAGAGAGGAAGGAAGGAAGCAAGCAAGCGGGGAGTTGCCGCCTACCCTCGCCTGCCGCGCCCAACCCAGCCAGCCGAGACTCCGCTGCTTTCCCTATGGCCGCGAGCGGGAGCTGAGCGGCTGAGCCCACACCCACCCACCATAGCTTTTTTAAAACAAAAAACCGAGGACCGCGAAGAGAGAGAAAGAAAAACCGAGAGGAGGAGGAGGAAACAACCTCCCACACATAACAAAACCTGCCCGCCCGAGCGACTCCCTCAGGGGACCCCTTGCCCGCCCGCCCGCCTCCTCTTGATTCGACGTTCCTGTTGGTGGTGCAGCCGCCGCCCTCCCTCTTCTCTCTCTCTCTCCCCCCCCCCTCCTCCTCGGTGCGTCTCTTCGTGAGGAAACGGAGCGGCTGCCAAGCGTAGCGCGGGACGGACGGCGGCGGCGACGAGGCGGCAGCAGCAGCAGTAGGAGCTTCCTCCTCCTCCTCCCGGTTTATTTCTCTTTCTGTGTCCCCCCCTCCTCCATTCCTCCCCCCGGTTTCCTCCTCTTCCTCTTCCTCCTCCTCTCTGCTTCCTCCCTCGACGCTGCCTCCTGCCCCGCTGGCTGGCCTGACGGACTGAATTGACTGGGAGGAGGAGGAAGGAGGAGGAGAACCGGCGCCTCTCGGCGGGGGTCTTGCGAGGGGGTCGCCCGCCCGGCGGGGAGGGAGAAAGGAGGAGAGGAGGGCGTATTGGCTGGGGGCGGCGGCGGCGGAGGCCGTGGATGAGCAACGACCGTCGAGGAAGGTGAGAGAAAGAGAGAGGAAAGCATAATATGTAGTATTATTGGAGGGGGGTGGGCGGCGTTGTTTCGAAATCTCCCTCGCAGGGATCCGAATCACGTTCCCCCACCCCACCCTTTACAGCTTTGCTTGCCGTCCTTATTACGGACCCAGTTCGTATCCCCACCCTGAAAAAACAGGCCTCGTTCACCCCGTTCCTAAACCCCCCCCAAGCCCCATGACAGCCCCTGTTCACATCCCCACCCTGAAAAACAGGCCTTACTGACCCGATCGGGGGAGGGGGGGGGAGACCCGTCCCCATCACATACTCTTCCCACCCACCCCGCAAAAAACAGGCCTCATTCGGTTAATCCTGTAAAATCGGGAAACCTTGTTCATTTCCCCACGCCGAAAATCAGGCCTTAATCATCCCATCTTTTAAAAAAACTCAACCACCTCCCAATCACTGATCTTGTGCATGCAGTCCCGACAAATCTCTCCGCGGAGACCCTATTCCAACCCCCCGCCCCATTACGATCTCTCCAGGCCCTTGTTAAATCACCTTAAGCCCTTGTCTTTTAATCAGTATTTTCTAAACTCTCAACATCAGCCAATCCTGTTTCTCTCCCTACGGCCCTGTTTTTTAGGTGCTCCTAACCCCCTTTCTTCCTCTGCCACCCCCGCAGAAGCCTCCATTACGCCCCTTCACATGCTCCTCCCTTTTTAAATCATTCCCCCCCCACCTTAAAATACTCTCTCCTCACCTCTCCCATCTAGATATCTGTCCCCCCCCCCCATATCATCTCTTTTTCAAAAAAAACACAAATTGTTGGCAAAAAAAGGAAAACATTTCAGTGTGTTTCAGTTATGGGGGACGGAGGAACCTTTGAATAAAATCCCCAACCCTGGGCCCCTCCTGTTTTAGCCAAATCATGCTTCTCTTCCCTCTCTAGCCTTCTAAAAAGAGCAATGCAAAAACTAAGAGGGAGGAAGGCTGCCCCTCCTTGAAATTTGAGTACTGTACTGATCAATTTCCCCCATATTTTCTCTTTCCTTTCACCTCATACACTTTCATCTCCTTCCTACATCATGACTTAAATCTTGCTCCTTTCTGCCCCACTTCTTTCTCTTTCACCCCTCTGTTTTTACCTCTCTCCGCAGAATTTCCCCCTCCCAGCTGCTTTAGACTGCCCTTCCCTATTACAGCTACTTCTGCTTTCCCCTCCCTTTTTAATACTCTCCCTTGCTGTTTCAAATCCTTTCCCTATCTACTCCCCTCCATTTTGCGCTCTCTTTTTTCTCTCTCCCCTTCTCTATCCTGTCCTCTCCCCCCATCTTACAATGCCATCCTTCCTGACTAGGCGAGGTGCCCTGCCCTTTTTTGTTAGGGCTGCTGACACAGGAAATCAAGAAATAACCATTTCGGTTTTTTTGCTTTCATTGTCTCCATCACTGTCCCACCCATCTCAGAACACCAGGGAGGGGGAGTGTTTTTCTGTAGCTGCTGGCCAGAGATAGGAAAAGGGTGTGTGTGTGTGTGGGGGGGGGGGTGTTGAAGAACTGATTCTTTTCTGCATGCGTTGAGGCTAGAAGTGGGGGGAGGGGAAGGAGGCAAGCCAGTCCACAGAGGATGCTTGGGAGAAAATATCAAGAGAGTGCTGTTTGTGTGTGGCTGGTACTGTAATGGTGGAAAATTGATTGGGTGGAGGAGAGGAAAACAGGGTGAGATTGCTTTAGGCAACCCCTGGCCAAGGAGAAGGCTAAGAAAATGGAATCTTGGTGGTTTTCTTCTTCCTACGGTAGGAAATGGTTTGGAGGCGGGGAGAGAATAAGAAATGCTTCTACTTTCACTGTCATAGCAGAGAGATTTAGCTGTTGTGTTTTTTTAGTTGCTTTTCTGCTTTAATAGGTGTTGTATAATTTTGCCATTAATGTCTGCTCAGGGTAGACGTTGGCTGCTGGAGAACCAGGGAGCGTGCAAATATGATTTTTGTTGTTTTTTTTTAAAAAGCAATTTAAGGAAAATTGCTTTTGTAGTAAAAGTTTTTTTTTTAAATAACTAGGTGAATTTCTAAAACCACATAATGGAAATGCTTGTGGGGACTATTGTGTGACTTTAAATAATGAATTAATCCAGAGGATAAGGAAGGATTTTATTTTATTTTTAAAATAATGTGTCAAGAAGAATATTAGAATGATATAGAGGTTATCAATTTGTCACTGTGATGAAGAACTAAAAATTTAACGAATGTGATTTTTTGTCATGCTTGCCTTAGCAAAACCACTTATTCAAACACATTTTATGCAAGATATATATATATATTAGCCACTTTAAACAAGGCAAATGCTGTTTCCTTAAAAAAAATGAAAGCTTGGAAATGGGGAAAGCTGCTTCTCACACCACCTATCCATGTGGATTTGGATGTGGTGAAAGAATAATACCAAAAATTGAAAGGAGGCTGCTGTCGCCATTTATGTACATAGTCTGAGGAGAGGTTTGTTGCACATTTTGAGGCTTTCCTTCTAAGCACAGGCTTGTAAATAAAGACAAACCGCTTCTGCTGGTTTTGTGAAATGCATGTTAGAAAACGAGATGAAGATGAGATCTTAATTAATCTTAGATATTAAGCATTCTCTCTTTTGTAATTTTGGGAAGAGGGGATTGAATAGGTCAATTGTTTTAGTGGTTGCAGATTATGGAGGGTGTGCTTGTTCTCTCTTCCCCCCCCCCCATTTTTTTCGGGGAATGAATGGATCTTTTTGTGCTGGGCCCGGTAACTGCAACAAGATGGCGTTTGCAGGAAGGCAACTCTTCGTTTTCAACTAAACACAGCTTCACCAAACCAAATCATGTTTAAATTCCTTTTCTGACTTTGATAAGCTTTTTTTTTTTTTAATTAACAGATTTGTTTTGTTGGGGCTAGGGGATTGGCAGATGTTCTAGGTTTTTAATCTTTTGATGCTTTTCAGTCTCCAAATAAAGCCGGGTGGGTGGAGTAAATAGTTTTATTGAAATTTTTACATCGTGGCATAAATACATGGGATATAGGGATGGGATCATTTTTAACTTCTCAAAGCCTCCTCATAAGAGTTTTAAACTCTTTCCCCCCCTAGAATGTTGCCACCAATTTTCTTCTACAGCAGGGCTTACATAAATCTTATACAAGCATTATTTGTAGAACTGTGTAATCTGTCAGTGTGATCACATGTGACCTCTTTGTGATGGAAAGGAAATGCAGTTCTGCTCCTTTGCCAAAAATATGACAGCTTCTGCAACAGTATTTGACCTGAAATTCTTCAGTGAAATATATATATAAATAAAAAGTGGCATGAAGCAGAAGCTTGCTTGATTAGTAGAACATTTTCCCTGGTCTTTTATATTTTTAATACAAGTTTTTACATATTTTAAGTGCTTACTGGAGTAGCTTGTACAATTGAATGAGATTTTAAAAGTTGGTAACATTCTTTATTAAAAAACCAATAGCTGTGAATGTGAATTTTAATTCACATTCCAACTGGGTTAAAGTACAGTACTGCAGACTTCTAACTGACCCAAAGCAGATTAATTTAGAAGTGAGCAGAAAATATTTCACAGTCTGTATGTTTGGAATTGTACCTGCATTTGCAGAAACATTTGAAATTGCACTATTTGGATGGCATCAAATTATTGTTAATAGCTTTAAAATAATACTATCAAATTTTATTAGTTTAATTTTTATCTTACATCTGAAAGCTCACCAGGGCAGACTAGATGACATTTATTTATTTAGTACACATATCTTGCAATTAGTAAAATGCATAGTATATTTTGAATTTAATAGTAACCCCATACTCTTTATTATGGGTTCTAATTGTTAGCTCATAACAGTGTTCTTTGCATTTGGCATCAGGTTTGTTTTTCTGGGGGGTTGGGTCTGTTTTGTGTTTCTGCTTTGGTACAGTACATTGTATTTGAGGCCCACATAAAGAATAGATATTTGGATAAATGCACAAGATATTGATTGGCAGTTACTTGTCATTATTGTATTTTCATGTGCACACCACTGGAATTTTGATCGTGTTTTATATTTTCCTTTTTTGCCCTTTTCTCTATGAGCAGGTGTTAAAATTACCTAAGGGCCTGTGTTCACTAGGGTTTATCCCTATTTATTCATTGCAGCTGCTAGGTCAATGTGGCAGTAGGCATTCTGTCGTGATACTTTATGTGTCTGGCATTGAGAAACTCATCCACTTACTTGGAAAAGTTTGAACTTGGAAGTTAACCATATCAATGTATGGGGACACTGGTTGATGTTACAATACCTAGGCATTATGTGTGGTGGTGGGGGGATAGATGAGGAAGTCTGAAATGTGTTCTATTAAACTAAATTAAAAGCATAAGTTAGAGGCTGCTTGGCCTCTTTTTCAGATAAAAACTAACAAGGCTTTAGTATAAGGATGTCAATTTCCGTTGTATCTTTAACAGCTAAGCATGGTAACCGGTCATAATAGTGGTTATGTAGCCAGCAAATAAATGCTGTATGTTTTGAGCAGATTGATTAACAGGAACACACATTACTGTTTTGGCTTTTAGGTCATCCTTTCTGCAAATCAGCCCTGCACATAGCTTGCATTTTGTGTGCAATAAGTTTCTCGAAGTGCCAGGAAGTAAAGTTAGGTCATTAAAAGAGCCACTAACTGTTCTAGGAGGCATTGCTGTGATTTCTCAACCACAGTTTGGAGTCAGAGCACTTTTTCTTCAGGTGAAGATTGTGACTAGTCTATGATCTAGAAATAAATTTTAAAATGTGCATTATATACAGTGAGGGGGGAAAGTATTTGATCCCCTGCTAACTTTGCCCATTTGCCCTTTGATGAAGAAATGACCAGTCCATAATTTTAATGGTAGGTTTATTGTAGCTGTGTGGGACAGAACAACAACAAGAAAACGCCCAGAAACCCAGTCAGTCAGAGATTGATATGCATTAAAATGAGTGAAATAAGTATTTGATCCCTTTGCAAAAGATGACTTAGTACTTGGTGGCAAAACCCTTGTTGGCAATTACAGAGGTCAGACATTTCTTGTAAGTGGCCACCAGGTTTGCACACATATCAGGAAGTATTTTGTCCCACTCCTCTTTGCAGATCCTCTCCAAGTCAGTAAGATTTCGAGGCTGATGTGTAGCTACTCAAACCTTCAGCTCCCTCTACAGATTTTGATGGGATTAAGGTTTGGAGACTGGCTTGGCCACTCCAGGACCTTAATGTGCTTCTTCTTGAGCCACTCCTTTGTTGCCTTGGCCATGTGCTTTGGGTCATTGTCATGCTGGAGTACCCATCCTCGACCCATTTTCAGTACCCTGGCTGAGGGAAGGATATGCTCACCCAAGATTTGACGATACATGGTCCCGTCCATCGTCCCTTCAATGCGGTGAAGGTGTCCTGTCCCCTTAGCAGAAAAACACCCCCAAAGCATAATATGTTTGATGGTGGGGATGGTGTTCTTGGGATCGTAGACAGCATTCCTCCTCCAAACATGGCGAGTTAAGTTGATGCCAAAGTGCTTGATTTTGGACTCATCTGACCACAACACTTTCATCCACTTCTCCTCTGGGTCATTCAGATGTGCATTGGCAAACTGCAGACGGGCCTGTACATGTGCTGTCTTGAGCAAGGGGACCTTGCGGGCTCTGCAGGATCTCAGTCCTTCACGGCGTAGTGTGTTACCAACTGTTTTCATGGTGACTATGGTCCCAGCTGCCCTGAGATCATTGACAGATTCCCCCCGTGTAGTTCTGGGCTGCTTCATCACCATTCTTATGATCATTGCAACTCCATGAGATGAGATCTTGCATGGAGCCCCAGACTGAGGGAGGTTGACACGTTATTTTGTGTTTCTTCCATTTGCAAATTATTGCACCAACTGTTGTCACCTTCTCACCAAGCTGCTTGGCAATAGTCTTGTAGCCCAATCCAGCCTTGTACAGGTCAACAATCTTGTCCCTGACATCCTTGGACAGCTCTTTGATCTTGGTCATGGTGGCTACTTTGGAATCTGCTGGATTGATTGCTTCTGTCGACAGATATCTTTTGTACAGGTACTGTAATGAGCTGGGATTACAGGTAAAACCTCTCCCTTACAGCAGGTGTCTCTAATCTCAGCTCCTTACATACAGTGAAGATACCAGGTAGCCTGACATCTGGCTGGTTGATAGGGGATCAAATACTTATTTCACTTATTATAATGCACATCAATCTCTGACTTGTCTTCTGGGTTTCTGGGGGTTTTCCTGTTGTTATTCTGTTTCTCACAGCTGCAATAAACCTACCATTAAAATTATGGACTGGTCATTTTTTCGTCAGAGGGCAAATGGGCAAAGTTAGCAGGGGATCAAATACTTTTACCCCTCACTGTATTATGGAGTTGATTCTACAACCTCACATAATGCTGATATAATCCAACTGGTTTCATTAATAATGTCACTACATGAAATCTGTAACTGCTCCTGTTTTTTGTCACTTTTCTCCGTACTAATTAAAGTGTATGACTGAATAAAACATATTTTGCTATTATCTGAGGGCTTTCAGTGGAATAATCACACTTCTGCTAAAAATGAATGTAGCTTTTGCTTCCTGTATTTTGCTTCCTGCAATTGGCTCAAGTTTCAGTCCCTGGATTGGATTAAATTCTTACTGTCCGTGGATTTTGGCTTTGCATTAGTGGATTGGTAATTGATATTCTCAATTTTAATATCCAGATGTAGCCATATGGCATTCCGTATTGTTTGAGACTGCCATTAACACGAGCTTGACAGAAGAAAGAAGGGAATGAATAATTTTGTGTAGATGACAGATTTGGCACCGAAGAAAAATCCTTAGTGCTGTCATCTTCTTTCCCCTTGCCCTCAGCAGGCATAATAGGAAGAGGAGAGTTTCTAGGATAATTGGTCATTTTGAAAGTATCAGTCATTGTGAAATGGCTAAAGACTGGTTACTTTTAAACCAAATAGTCAATTATATTTGGAGCCTAGAATGGCAGTCATTGCAAATGCAAGTGACAGGGTCACTTCCCAGAAGGCTTCTAGGCAAAGGCAGAACTAAGATGACGACAAAGGGCAGAAGGAGGGAGGTTTCTGACACTGTAGAATAAGTTCAGGCACTGATGGCTTATGAAAGGTTTTGTTCAGAAAATGTGCATTGTAAGGTAAAATTTAAAGGCATTGATGATAAAGAGCGGGAAGCTATTCCAGTCATAAGGAGTAGTATGATAAATGCCATGGATGACGAAAGGGAGCTGATACCAGATGAGAATATGTAAAGGGGAGTGAAGGAGAATGTTAGGGATAAAAGAGGTAGAGAATCTGATAGTGTGTTTGGTTGAGAGGTACTGATTCAATAAGAAGATGGTCTCCTCTCAGCAGTGTTTGTTTGTTTGTTTGTTTATTGAATTAATAAAATTCATATATTGTTATGAAGGGTTAGAGCTCCTCTTCCTACACCATGGTCCAATACAAATTCCTCTCTGCATGCACAGCTGCATTCGCCATTTTTAAAAAATGGGAAAGTCTTAATGTCATTTAGTTGCATCTTTAGTCTGTTTCCATACCAGAGTGTTCTTTGCCATCTTTAAGGCTCACTTAATTTTATTATATCAGGAAGATACGTTATCAAATGTGCAGATGGTGAAGGGGGCACACACACATATTTGCATATACATGCACACTTTATATTTATCACTTGCACAACTATAGCATTTAGAAATTAAGGAAATACTTTTATCTTTCTGAGAACCTTTTGTGTGTTTATCTGTATTTCGTTTTTGTATTTCAGTATTCTGCAATACTGTTTACCATATGGATTTTACCATAGTTTAACTTGAAAAATATGTGTTATATTTATCTTCTTTACCTCACTCTCACCTTCCTGCCACATAGCAATAAAAATTGCCAATTGGCACCATCTTTTTAAATTATCTTATAAGTATTTGGGAAAATGGTGTGTATGTAGTGCTGATATATTAATGGGAAAGGGTGTGGGAGGAAATAAATTCACTACAAATTTTCTGCTTCAGTCCTATTGCTTCTTGTTGTATATACTTGCTAGTAAGAAAAATAGGCTAACCTGAGGCAAGTGGAAGAGGTAACCTTTATCAAAGATCACACCCATGAATTGTTATAATTCATATGTAAAACTTCATCTGATACTCATCTCTTACATCTTTAAAAGTGAGTTATGCTGATATGTTCTCTTACAAGTGAGATGCATTAAAAAACTGTTTCATATCTCTTCATCTAAGAACAGGAAGGGATTCTCTCTCTTAACAACTCTAAAGCTGTGGTTCATCTAAGTGTGAGTTTTCAGGAGTCTTGAAGGCATGATTTACTTCACAGTTTGTAGTTTGGTAGGACCTTGAAAGAGTGGTATATGCATTCTCCACTGCATTAAGATCTAAATGCAAGCTCTTGGTTTTTAAAGAATGCTGATTGATTGTGTTATAAACAAAGGGATCTGTGGCAAAATTCTCATTTTTCTGATGAGGATATGCCTTAGCCCCACTCTCCTATTATACACAAGCAGGCTGTCACTTTTTAATTCAGTAATTCAGTTTTTTGGGAGTCATTCTTGTTTGAGGGCAACGGGATCTCTCAGGTGAAGCTTAACGTTGGGCAAGAGCTGTTAAGCTGCCTGTCAAGAAGCCAGAGAGTGATACCTTCCAAAATCTAATTTTGTGTTCAGAGTGGTGTTTCTGAATATGTGAGTAGGTTCAATACTTCTGGGTGTTGAAATTGAGGAGTCTTTTGTGGCAAACTTTGATACTCCCTACTTTAAACAATAAAAAGTGTACTGAGCTTTATGTATACCCTAGTGAAATAACAGTGTAGTGTATAGGTTTGTTGCTTAGGTTGTCTTTAAATTAGGAGCACATTAGCGAGAGGTGAAATGTATAAGACTTATTAGGTGACTTAACCTGTGTTTTGCCATGACTGCTAATTTGAGTAGAATTGCCAAAATTTATGAAAATCTGCTACATAAGCTTTTCATGATTCTTTCACTATCTTTTTGAAGTATCAGAGATACTTGCATAAGAGAAAGGTCATTTAGAATGTTGACACATAAGGGAATGGTAAGGGATGTGAGCTTTTGTGTAGTAATGACATTTTTCCCCCTGAGAAAAGAATTTTAACTTTGTCTTCTAATTACAAGTTAGCTGCTTCAAAGGCTCATTTAAATGGCCAGAAGTAATTTTCAATGCATTCCTGGAATTACTTGTGTTTTTGTCCCTTTGGATGCCTGTGGGAATGCTAAAATTAACTGATCTTTCTTTTACAGCCCTTCCCCCAAGTACACCTTTCTTCTTATTGCTTGCCATTACAGTAGGCCCACAACACACACACATTTAACTTGTGTGCATTCAGCTTTATGTGTGTGGGGATTTATTTATTTTTTAAAAAAATCTTGGAATGGGGGTGGTGTTCCATGAAAAATGACTTTGGCAATTTCACCTGCCAATGAACCCCATGTGTTTTGGCTTTAGGTGCGATTTCCTGAATGCAGCCCCTGTGTCATTTGAGGCCTTACTTTATTGAAAAGTTGGGGGACTGGGAGGTGATAAATGTAATGTTGTGTTTTAGAAACCTAGGAAGCTGATATATACAGAGTCAAAACATTAATCCATCTAGCTCAGTATTGTCTACTTTGACTGGCAGTAGTCAAACATCTTTCAGACAGGAATCTTTCCCAGCGCTATTGGAAGATGCCAGGGGCTGATTGTGATACTTTTTGTATGTGTTCTACTGCATTGAGCCATGCCTTTTGTCTTAATATTATAGCAGATCCAAATGTTTGCTGCATAGTGTTTTAAAAGCAGACTAAGAAGAACTTCATATATATGAGAGATACCAGTAGTGTGAGCTGTTTTTATTTAAGACTTTTAACATAAACCTCAACCTGCAATGGCTCTATTCCAAACACACCTCTTCACAAGTTTCATTATTTTAATGATTTGATATAAAATTCTGACCTTATTTTTCTGAGCTATTTGCATGTGAATAAAATATTGCAGTGGCATATTTTGCTGCATTTAAGAAAAGCATCTCCTTGAGCATAAAAAGCACATGTTTAAAGTTCATGAAAAAGTATACTCTGTCAGGATGGTTAGTGCTCTATAAATACATCTCTTGTCCGCCTAGCGGTTCAAAAGCACGTCCAAGTGCAAGTCGTGTTTGTATACTTTTAGACTGGACTCAGTAATGTTTTGATTTGCTAAGTTGATCTGCAAAATTTTATCCAGTGATAGCTTGTTCTGTGAGAGGATGACAAGCTCTCTCCCTGTATGCAGCTCTCAAGGTTTTGCAAGTAATGTAATTGGTAAGAGTGTGAGCTGAAAATATACCTGTTCATTGATGAGGTGATACTTGACTTCACTAAGTGGCTTCAGTTAAGCAACCATCTGCCTTAGCCCCTCACATCTGTATATTGTTGTTGTTGGCATCCATCAGTCTTGAGATACAATGGAGTGTGCCTCCAGGGGTGAAGTCTAACTGCAGTGTTAGGTGTACTGAAGTGACCTCCCAAGGGCACAAACCTGGGCAGTATGTATGGAGGTCCTGCGCTGCCCAGACAACTAGACACACACACACCCTCGCTCGGTCTCACCAAAGGAAAGCAGAGCAATATGTTTGGCACCAGCTTGACTGCAGGAGTTGCCAGAAGGAGGTGTACAAGGTGCCATCCAACCATCTTAGAAATTCCACTCTGCAAAGACAGGCTGCAGCAGATTGAGTGGATGAGACCAGTAGTGGGTCCAAAAGTAAAGAAGGCGGTTTCTGCAGGTCCTGTAGAGGAAAGTAAGGGGAAGATGGGGGTCATCAGCTTGGGAATGTAGCCCATCTTGGAGGAGGAAATCTCTGATGCTAAATCTCTGCTGCCTTGCAGTACATTTTTGGGAGAAGAAAAGGCTAAGAAGTAAACCCTACCATTGGTTGTCAAACTTAATCCGTTCCAGGAGGCAGTTTGACTCCTGGAACAGTTTGGAAACCAAGGCGCTGCTTCTGATTGGCTGCAGGAGCTTCCCGCACTCAATCGGAAGGTGTGTTGGATGTTCGGCTTCCAAAAAACGTTTGCAAACTCGAACACCCACTTCCAGGTTTGCGGCGTTCGGGAGCCAAAACGTGCAAGTACCAAGACGTTTGACAACCAAGGTACGACTGTATAATAGTGGATTGTTATTAAATATTGATACATTAAAAGAATTTTAAGTGTCGGCTCCTTGTTGCAGTTGGGCTCCTTGTTGCAGTTGAGGCTTAGAGGTGAGTCCTGAATCTGGCCAATTGAAGACTATTGTTTTAATGATGGCATGATGAAGACATACGAATTGATAACTGCTGACCAGAGGTGCTTGATCAAAGATCAGCCATTTGTTTAATGTTTATAGGTAATCATGCAGTCCTAGGTTTTATGTGCAGGTTACTAAGTCCTATGTTTATTATGGCTGGCACATAGCCTGACCAATCAGTATGTTTAAATCTTATCGTTTCTAGCTGGTCCCAGTTGCTTTTGAAAACTTGGTAGATTGTGTTAACTCCCACCTTTCAACAACAGACTTGGCTGTTACTTTCACAAATCACTTGAACTAATGACAGCAGTTCTGCATGAGGTGGCAATTGGTGTTCTTATTTAAACACTTTTAATTTGGATGCCACTGCCTTGTTTTTAAGTTTTATGAAAAAGTCTAAATCCTAGCACATATTAACCAATATTTTAAGTTTGTTGCTGTCACAACTATATCTTTTCGGAAAGGAGTGTAGTAGCTCTCTAAATTTAATACACACTATTGCTTCAAAGATTTCAGTTTGATCATAAGTTTCATCTTCCCTTGATTTACACAAATTCTCTTAACAAATAATCAAGTCTACAAATACAGTGTTCAAAATTCGCCAGGCACATTTTGCAACTTACTATTGGCCACTTGCAACCACTTGAAGATGCCCATGTGCTAGGATGGCATCTCACATCTCCACCACCTGGAGGTGTATGTCTGGAGATCCTTGGATCTTGACTGTTTTCACACACTAGCAACACATCCTGTAGAATTCTATCCATTGTATTTTATCTGCACAATCAGAATGAATTTCAGGAAGCAAAAAGTTGTATTGAAAAATATGACTTTCAAGCCGCCTTGCCCCAAAATGGCAACTAGGCATTCGATTTTGGCGACCGTTTGGTGACTGGTTTAAGGAGCCATTTGGTATCTAGCTTATATATCTGTGTTTCTAACACTGCATACATACTGATGCTTGGTTGAGATCCTACAAGAAAGAAATGGCTGGCAGAGGTGGGAGCTCAAAGGAGCCCAACAGGCTTAAAAGCTATACAGGAATCCAGCAGCTGCAAAACTGCAGTATCAAGGGTGGCACCACTGACTCATGAAGATGGGTAGAGTTTGACAAATGCATGGTTCTGTAACCTTGCTTTTGGCAGAAACAATAGGTTTGGTCTATGATGTAGTATCCTGCGGCAAACAGAGTGGAATAGGAATTTTACCTTTCTTAGGTAACTGACAAAACGAACCATGAGCCATAATTGGTGATTGTCAAACACTAGCTAGAGTGTTTAGTAGGATACAGTTTTATGTTTAATGCAAATGTATTGAAATTAGAAACTCTGTTCACCTTAGGACACACAAGTAATTTAATAACCAAATTGCTCTCTTTCAGTTTTGTACCTGTCTGAATTGCACTTAACCCAATGTTGTAATCTTGTTTTGAACATTTGCTTCTGAAAGATGCATGGCTCAGGATTTGTGTAGCCCAAGTGAGTGTGAGCCTGTAATGAGAAGTCAGTCAGTCTCTTGAGCATGGAACCCTTTGAGTTCTGAAAGGCAATAATATCTAGCACTAGGATTTCACCCAGCCTCAAGTAGCTAATGCAGGAGAAAATGCTGTACTAGGCAGTGCATTGCATATCTAGATGCTTTGCAACTTTATCAACCTCCCTGTAGTCAGCAATTCCTTCATATTATACAAGAGAGGTGGGGGACAGGTGGAGAGTAATGATTATCTTGCGGTGGTGTTGCTCTGTCTCCCCTAACTGCAGACATGCAGCCTACGACAGATTACTATCAAGGGAATGCAGCCCTTAACAGTAAAAAGATTCCCTCATCCCTGATAATAAACACTTCTGAAATGATGATTGCATATAATGGTTCTGTCTAGTAGAGAGATCTTTGTGCTAGAAGATGAACCTTTAGTAACAGGGTTTCTTGGAATCGTAGTGAGGATGTAGGTCTAGGAGCATAGTGCAATGTCTGTAATAGGAGCATTTAGCATTGTGCTCTGGATCAAAATTTGAAGGCTGCTTTCTGTTCCAAGAATTCATGGATGCCAGTTAGGGAAGAATTACATATTATGTAGTATATTACAGTGATAGAACACCAGTCAAAATATAGTTGCCCCAAATGCAGCAGTCAGAAATAAGAGAAGTTACTAGCTTTTCATAGAAGCATCATGAGATTTCTTGTTTGGGGTGACTTGACTAGGCAGATGTTTTTAAACTGATTGCCAACCTGGCACCCAGAAATCTCCACGTAGTCACAATTGGACCCATACAAGTAGCAAAACACACCTGACCCCTGGGGAATTTAGAACACTGGTTGGTCCCAACTAGAAATGGGAATAGTGGTGCAAGGGTGATAATTGCTGAGCTGGCCTAGAAGAGCCATTGCCCCTCCAGCTCCCAGGAATTGGAGAGGCAGCAGGTCTTCACAACTGAGCACTGGGAAGAAGTTTAGTTTAAATCAGGAAATGGTTGTTTCCATCTCTGTTACTAGGAGGTGAGGGAAGAGCCAGGTTTTGGGTTGTGTTCGATGTTAGCCCTGCTAAAAGTTGACCTGTTGGAATATTGGTGCATTAATGTATTTCAAGTTGTTAACCAAAGAAGAAATGTCATTAGCCTGGTTACTTGGAAGAAATAAGGAACAGAGAAAAGATACATACAAGCATCTTAAAAAGTGCTGTGTTACTTTGGCCTGTATTTAAGTATAAGGTAGGATTCTTAAGTTCTGTGTGAGAATTTCCTTGAGTTTTAAGTAGCTCTGAACCTTTAGAGTAGGTGTGGTGAGCCTGTGACCCTTTATGCTGTTGGACTCTTTAATTTCCATCTGCTTGAGCAAGTCCATAGGAATGACTGTATAGTCCAGCAGCACCTGGAGGGCCGCAGGTTCCCCTACCCTGCCTTAGGAAAGAACCACAATGGTTATCCTTTTATATGGAGAAAGCTATATAGAACACCCCCTCACTTGCACATGTTAAGCATGTTAACCTGTGATTTTGTGGTGCAGACTGTGACTAGAACAGTACGAATCGGTTGGACCAGGATGATATTGTTAGCTCTGCTATGTAAGGAAGCAAGCAGGGTTTTGCACACACTGACCAGTACTTGGTTCTAATGCCATCACTGTAGACTAATGGATTTTATTGTTATAGGTATTTTTAAAAATATTGCTTTTCCAAGCAAAGCCCATAAAAGACACAGCAATAAAAAGTACAAGTATTTTTAAAATCCATTATTAGGAAAACCAAGAATAAGACAGATTCACAAGAATTAAACGCTCAGAACTGCAGTAGTGTAACAGTGTACCATCACTCATCTGGTGACTGGGACAAAATGTTACCTGGGGAAAGCCAATCAACTAAAATGTCTTAAGACCTTCAGAAAAGCCTGACATGTACCTACACACTATATCTCTACTGGAGGGAGATCTAAAGATGTGGTCATCCACCTCAGAGAAGTTGGATGTGGATACACCAAGAATACCTCTGATGCAGATCTCACTGCATGAAAAGGATGGTACATATGTAGGCAGTCATCTAGTAGTTCAGTCCCAAATCATTAGAGCTTTAAGGTTAACACCAGCATCTCAGTTTGAGCACTGGTATCCAGTGTAGCTGGTATATTACAGTGGACTGCCATATACCCATCAGGACTTTTGTAGTGCATTTTGAACCTCCTGAAGTTTCAAGATAGTCATTAACAGTAGTCCCGCAGAGTACATTACAGTTGTCTATCTGGACATGTCTGGAGCATGGATCCCTGTCTGTCCTCCTCAGAAGGGGCTGCATTTAACATACCAGCCAAAAGTGATAAAACATACTCCTAGCCACTGATGTTACCTGGGCTTCCCCAGTCAGGGCCAAATCCTAGAGCACTCCCAAACTGTAGTATTTTAGCACGTCAAAGTGCAAGTAGATAAATAGGTACCGCTCCGGCGGGAAGGTAAACGGCGTTTCCATGCGCTGCTCTGGTTTGCCAGAAGCGGCTTAGTCATGTTGGCCACATGACCCGGAAGCTGTACGCCGGCTTCCTCGGCCAGTAAAGTGAGATAAGCTCCGCAACCCCATAGTCGGCCACGACTGGACCTAATGGTTAGGGGTACCTTTACCTATTTATTTAGGTTGATGAACTTTTATGCCAGCAAAGGGGTGAAAATTCTATTGTGATTCCACAGGCATTGTATCTGGCAAAATATTTTTTCTTTAGAATTCTGCTTTATTAGTAACAGTTCCCTGCATAGAGTCTGTTCATGTGGACTTTAAAAGTTGCAGTTTGGCTGCTTCTTGTGACAGAACTTACTGCAATATAGATACCTTTTATGTGAGAATTGTTAAAAACAATTCATTTACTTTATTTGGTTGCACACTGCTAATCATAAAATTTCTGCTTTGGTATAGTTTTATTTAGGTTATATTTTGAGTCTGACCAATCAGATTTTGTGGGTTTCAAATAATTTTAGGGAGGGAGTGTTGGTTCTTGTTCATTTAGGAGCCCTTTTATATTCTGCTTGTTATTTTATTAATATATCATGTAATTACATTTAAATCTTTTCATAGTAAAACTTTACCATAAACGCATCATTCTATAGGTTTAATATACATTTATGAGAACACACTATATTTTCTTATATTTCATGTTATTGGCCCTTATCCTATGTATGCTGTACATTGGACTTGAAGAAGGAATTTTCTGAACTGCATTACACCTATAATAAGCTACATTTCTTGCACTTGGAGGCCCCGCCCCTTATCTTGCCTTTCAGCGGTGCAATCCTAATTTTGTCGTGGCTTTACTGCACTGCTAAACCATTCAGTCATTCCTAATCAAAATATTGATTCACCTAGAAACCTTTCAAGTGTGTGTGTGTGTGTGTGTGTGTGTGTGTGTATGAACACAAAAACGCTTTAACTTTTTCAGAGCACAATAAGCCAATGATTTTTAAACATCATTTCCTAGGTGATTAGAGCCATCTTAAGAGAGAGAGAGTGTGTATAAAATACACAAAGGCTTTCTGCATCACAGGAAAGCAAGCAGTTGGAAACGCCTGCTCTAAACAGGAAGTGACTTACACAGTTTGCCAGATGTGAGACGACAAGCTGCAAAGTCTTTGTTACTTTTCTAATTTGTGTTTTGGTTGAAAGGAGGGGAGGGGAACTTCTCTAACTTTTTGAATATTGCATTTTGACATGGGTCAGCTGTATTTGTCACATCATTTTTGCCCTGTAAATATACCTCTTGTTCATTTGAGAACATTGCCAGTTGGTGTAGGCAACGTAGAGCTATATGGAACAATGGTCTCTAACCCTTTATAAGACATATTCATGTAAATAGCTAGGAATTTATGTGAACTATGCCATCCCAGTTGCTCAGGATGGGTAATGAAAGCAACATCCCAACAGAATGAATCCGAAGAAGAAAAATTCTTTACCTTTCCCCATTCAAACAGTCTTTGCCATCTCAATATCCCCCAACCATTGTATCACTACAGACCTATCTCTGGCATGAAAAGGATGTAGAAAGTCCCAAAGATATCAAAGGAATCTTGCTTCCATGTCATGACACCCTTTTCAACTGCAGCCAGCATCAATTCTGACGATGACTGGAAATTAATCTTCAACCATAAGAACAAAGTCAATTGTACAGAGTTTACAGAGGCGTATGTGAAAGAAATGCAATGGGTTGTATTTATTGTAAGTCCTACTCAAAGTAGATCATTGAAGTTAATAGACATGACTAGCTAAGGCACATAAATTTTGATGGATCTACTCTTTGGTATAATTTTGTTGAATACAAAACAATACCCCCCCCCCAAAAAAAGTTGCATTTGAATTCCTAATGTTGTTAATAGCTTACTGATCTATTGCAATATATGTTTGACAGGAAGAACTTTCTGACAATAAGAGCTCTTCGACAGTAGAACAGACTCCCTCGGGAGGTAATGGACTCTCTTTCTTGGAGGTTTTTAAGTAGAGGTTGGGTGGCAATCTGTCTTGGATGCTTTAGTTGAGATTCCTGCATTGCAGGGAATGGATTTGATGACCCCAGTGGTTCCTTCCAGCCCCAAAGACCAGTCCAAACATAATAGCATTGGCCTGTTGATAAATTGAACTAATTAGTTAGTTGACATTTTCCATTTACAGCTGTACCTTGGTTCTCAAACACCTTGGTTCCTAAACACCGAAAACCCGGAGGTAAGTGTTCCGGTTTTCAAATGTTTTTCGGAAGCCAAACATCCGATGCAGCTGTCAGCTATTGGTGTTTTAGGGGTTGTTTTTAAAAGTCTGGAACGGATTAATCTGTTTTGCATTACTTTCTATGGGAAAGTGCGCCTTGGTTTTGTGATGCTTTGGTTTTGGAATGGACTTCTGGAACGGATTAAGTCTGAGAACCAAGGTACCACTGTATTTCAAGAGAAATGCATTTTTCCACTTCTTTCTCAAGCCTACTCGTCTCATACACAATTAAAGTGGCAGTGGCTATGTTCGCACATAATGCTAAACCATGTTTAGTGCTCTGTGGCTAAGCCTCCATGAGCCTGAGTGAAGTGTCAGGCTGACTGATACCTTCTCCTCCTGATTGGCTGGGACTGAGAAGAATTCTGCCAAGTTTATTTGCATTTGAAGGTGTTAACTGGTCATCCTTGTTTTTAAGAAAAGCACTTGCTGAATCTTCAAACCATGGCTTATAAAGCTATGCTGGATTTTGCTTTTTTAAAATTTGTAATCTCAAATGGTGTTGGAAAACTGAATAATTTTTTTGTACTTCTACCCAGATTCCTTGCACAATCACTGAAAACACTTACATAAAATGTTCAGAGTTATCAATCATTTTCTTAATGGGTGTAGCAGGAATTACAAGTGGACTCATCACATTATCAAAGTGAGATGATGTTGCATAAAGAGACCCCTGCTAGTTTCCAGTTACAGATGCGTGTCATATTCAGATTGATTAGGCATTGTTCCAAATTGTATACTGTGGGCTGTGTATGTTGCACTGTGCTAAGAAAAGTTAGTTTGGCTTTTTATTGTCCCTTGGACAAATTAATTTTGTGGGTTAACTTCCCCAGTGGCTAAAGACATGTTTCCTACTGGAGATCTAAGCTTAACTTAGCATTAATTTTTCATTGTCATAAAATGGTTAGCATGACTACAGCATTCATAAACATTATTAATTTCATTAAGGTAATCAAAAATAGATAACAAAAATAGGATTGACAACATTTTGTCCAGTAATTTTAACCACTATCCCCACCATAAATGAATATATGTGCCTCTCCGTTTTCATCTTCTCCAGGAGTATAATATTTCTGTAGTAAGTAAAAGAAAGAAAGCTGGCTAACCATGACCATCAATTCATGCACAATGCTAATTTAAGATTCTTTGAAAGTGAAACTAAACTTGGCAGAAGTTCTGCCCATCCAGCTCCACTTTGATTAGAATCAAGGAGGCTCCTCTATGTAATGCTAAACTGTGGTTTAGTTAACATGCTAATTGGGATAGTATACTAGCCTAATCTCTTAAAATGTCAGGTTAATTATGATGTATCTATAATACAAGCTGCCCTTACAGGATTCAAAGCAAGTTAAAGTATGCCACCTCTTAACATGTTGTAATAGCCTCTATTAAGTTAAATAGAGGCTCCTCACATAAGACAGCTGGTAAATAAACATGTCAGAATTTTCAGACACAGCAGCTGTATGAAAGATCTCCCCTCTACAGTTTAACTGTTGCCTCAAATTGTGTCCTTTGTTCCTGTGTTCTTTTGTGTTTGCATGTTCTGCATAGGGATGGTGGATAAATTAGTTCAGTCTGCATTTTAAAGTGAACTGACCTCATTCATCAACCCTGGGTTTATATGTATTGGAAAGAATTTATAAGTTGGATTGTTAACTTCCCTGAACGTTTTGCAATGCTCCTTTGATTTTTAAATATGTACTGTGGGGGCATACAAAAATACATTTTTGTGCAGGAAATTATAGCCTCAAAACTGAGCTCAATATACCTTTAAATGACATCCTCAGTTTAAAAGTCAGCTTTAAACTCTTCGTGCCCAGCTCTCACTTCCAAATCTCCCCCCCCCCCATATCTACTGTGGTTGTATATAGAACATAGAATGTTTCAAGACAATCGTCTAAACGTGGCAATACACAATTTTGTGCACTCTGGTAATCCCAGGGAAGAGGGGATAATTATAATCCAGGTGTTATTTATGTTCTGATGCCAGTGGCCCATCTAGTCTAGTATCCTGTTCTCCCAGTGGCTGAGCAGATGCTTATGGGAAGTCCAAAAGCAGGACCTCAGCACAGCAGTGCTTTACCCACCTGTGATTCTCAGCAATTGATATTCAGAGACAAACTGCCTCATGCTGTGGAGAGTAAAACCTGTAGCGACTAGCAACCATTGATGGCCTTCCATGAATTTGTCTAATCCTCTGTTAAAGCCATCCAAGTTGGAGGCCTTCACTGCCTCTATTTAAAGAGCATTCATGACAGCCTTCCGTTTTTCCTGTTCGAACTGTTTCTTTTTTCAAAATTACAAAACATACCCATTATCCCCTGTCACTCCCTTCCCCCAACATTATATCATAATATAGCCAGCAACATATAATTGATGAAACTATAATTAGGCTACAGTACTTATGAAGATCTGGACTATTTTACACTTATTAGTGGGCTGCAGTTCATTGTTGCAATGAAAATGCTCCTTCCGAAGGCATTGAGTGCACATCATTTTGTCCTTCTGGGTGGAGAGCACATGTTTTCCAGTATCAGCAATTTCCTAGATCGAATCTTGATCCATTGTGAGCACAACCGTTTGTAGGTTAGCATTTCTAAACCTTAAAACAGCCCAAAATCTTATGTTGGATGCTTAGTACTATTCCCTCTGGAATAGAGCTATAATGGAGAAAATTATGCACAGTTTGAGATTTTGACAAGACTAAAATCTCCAGGCACTTTTTATGTGATTTGGCATTATTTTATAACATATACAGCAGAACCCTCATTTTCAAGACAACCCTTGTCACAAACCTGGCAAATATGGAACTATACTTGATAATCTGATAACAAAAGTCTTAACTTGGACTTTATTGTTTTAATCCATGTGCAACTGTACTCATTATATGTGCCTATTTCATAGGTTTTTTATCTTTTAATTTTCACCTGTTATAATTGTTCTGAGTTTTATATAATTATAAAATGAAATAAAAAAATACAAACACTATGTTTATAAACCTTAACCGACATAATCATTAATAGAAATGCTTCTTTTAAGTGTGCCTTAAGGAAACAGCAAAGTGAAATGACTGTGGATGTTTAATCCAGAAACATGCAGAGTAGAGAGCAAGAGCTTGATAATTAGTGTCATATGTGTGTGACATTGGGCTGGATCACATGTTACTTTAATCCACAGTTAAGCTTAACTATGGGTGCATGGAGTACAGCGGTAGCTGCTTTGCTCCGCTTGGTCCTGCCATGAGCTAAGCCATGGTTTGGCTCAGTGTTTGAAATGCACCAGGTGCATTTTGCTACTGATGTGGGTCTAGTTGTGACCACATGGAGATCTCTGGATGCCAGGTTGGCGACTGACATCTCCATCTGGCTGGCCCCATCAGCTTTCTTAAACAGGTAAGCAAAAGAGCTTATTTATTGCATTTATACCCCACCTTTTTTATCAAGGAGTACATAGTTCAACCCCCCTCCTTAACAACAACCTTATGAGGTAGTTTAAGAGGCTGTGACTGGCCCAAGGCTACCCAGTGAGCTTCATGACTGAGTGGGAATTTGAACCCTGATCTCTCCCAGGTCCCAAGTCTGACACTAACCACTATAGCACACTGGCTTCCTAGAGTACTTTTGCTGTGGGGCAGCTATATAAATAAAGTAGGTAAATAAATATGGAGAAAGCAAAATGTCACTTAGAGAAGATTCTGAAATATTTTCTTGAAGTTTGAATTTGTTTTATGCTAGATTGTTTTATTTGTTGTTTTAATGTATTCTTTAAGTTTTTTTCTTTAAAATATAAAGTGGTATAGAAATGAAATTAACAACGACAGCAACAAACTTGCGGCGGCGGCGGCGGCTAGACATTCCGTTGTGTTGATTGTTACCCAGATTTAAGGAGTCATTTGTCAATTAGCTTAGTTTCTAACACTGGTTTGGCTTAGTGTTACATCCGAACCAGGATTCGTGGTTTGGCTTCGCTTCCTAAAACCGCAAGCAGTAAGGAAAGAACAAACCTTGATTCTAGATTGTGGTTTGTTTTGATAGAGATAAACCAAACATGGTGTAGTAGTTCCTAGCACACATGTACCAGCATGTTGTATATTTACCTTTAAGCCATAGTGAAGCTAACTGTGGTTTAAAGTGATGTGTAAACCAGGCCATTTTGTTGTCCTGCAGAGCTGCTAAAAATAGATAATTGTATGTTTTGTGCCTGCACGTGCAGTGCTAGGACTCTATCTGGTACAGAATTCATATTCCCGAGAATCTGCTTCGATTAGAAAAACACAGACTTCTCTCTCTTTTCAGCCATTAGTCGGGAAACTTGAATACCAAAGGGAGAAGTCTAAAGTTGGAATAGCTCCATTTCCTTTGTCATCATCCTAGTTCCTTCTTCTCCATTCCATTTTCATTGCACGTTTTTCACCCTTGCCCTGTAATAAGCTTTTCCTGGCCAATATAATTGAAATTCTGTGATTTTTTAAATTTTAAATATGCTCTTTCCTGCATGAATCTTTTAGGGTAGGATGGAGATTGGTAAATTATTTAGTTGAATGTCATGTATATGTTTATATAATTTGGGATTCACAGATTTGGTTTCTTTAGTATGAAATGCATTTATCTGGGGGAGAGGAAACATTATACTTAGCCTTAACCGTAAAGATCTCTATGTAGCACAGGTTTTTTGTGGTTATAGTGAACCTCTGCCCTGAGAGTGGGAAGGAAGCCTTTTTCACTAGCTTTGCAGTAAGGATACTATAGAAACCAAATCTACTTGCACTGTCTTGCTTTTCTGCTCTATCCTCCCATGCATGTTTTTCCAGACACAGAAAATGTGGCATGAGTGCTTCACTCAGGAAGCACTTGGGTGCTCCTTCTACTCCCTCCCTCCAACTTCAGAGCTTAGAAGTTAAAGTTGGAGGGAGCTACCCAACCTTACCCCCTTTGGGCTAATTGTCACCAGAGCACTTTGCCATCTTTCTCCCTCTGGCTGTGTCTCTGACACAGATGAGATGAGGCAGCGGCCAGACACCTCCGTGCTCCACCATGTTTCCTAGCTCTGAAATACTTCAGCGTGTACAGGCAGCTTCCAGCTTCTGCATCTTCTCTCTGCCAGAAGCACATAGAGGATGGCTAGAGCTATGCACAAAGTTGCATCGTTTTTACACCCTTGCATCTATAGTTTAAACCAGGCATGTCCAAAGTCCGTTTTGGGGGCAGGCAGGAAGAGTGAACCCATTGTGTAGCTTTCTGTGGTTGTTGTTTTTTATACAAGACTGTATTCTGGGGCAGACCTGGAATGTGCTTTTCTTTCTCCTGACCAGGAAATAGAGACTTATCTTAACACATATTTTTATTGTCTGATCTTGAGATGTATGTGAACAGATGCTTAAACACCACAAGTGACCAGGCAAATGGCTATTTGCAAGTCTAGTTTACTTGTTGTAAGTGTGTGTGCTCTGGTCCATGGGGTCATGAAAAGTCCGACACACTAAATGACTAAACAACAACAACTACTTTGCTTTTTCCCAAGGCTTTGATAGAGTGTGATGATGTTGTTTTGATCTTAGTGTGCTGCCAAAGCTGGGAGTGGGTCAGTTGTTTTGTGGTGTGTGTTTATGGATTGCATGTGCTTTTGTGTGAATTTGTTGATACGATAATGTATTTTTACGTATTTTTAATGGTTTGTAGCAAACTAAGCTCTACTCAGAGTAGACTCATTGAAAAAAATGACATCAATTTCAGTGTGTCTTGTCTGGGTATAGCATTAGGTAACAAACCTGTGTTTTAAAATATGTAGGAAGTGATTTGGAGACCTTGCATAACAAGCAACTAATAAGTCATCACTACTACTGCTACTATTAAATTAAATCTTGTCCTTACAGCAGCTGTGAATTCAATCCTTGTAACAAACCTGTGAAAGAAGCCTTTATTTTAGTCTTTCTAAGTGGCCAACTGACTAGCACCACTAAGCCTCTTGTCTCTTGTCAGCCTTGCCTCTCTTCTCTTCTCCTGGAGGAAATTTAGATTGCAAGTTCTTTGGGGCAAGGGCCTGTGGAGTTTTGCTTATAGTATTTTGTAAATCTCACAGAGTCAAGTGCCTGAGGCAAAAGGGCAAGATTGGAATTTTTACCTTTTTCTAATAAATTGTTTCTTTTCAAGAGTTCTGCAAGGGCAGGCATAGAATGTGATCTTCCAGTGGACTGATGTTTGCTTTCCAGAGGACCCATCTAGTGCCTGCTGATCACTGGGATCTCTGTTGTCATATTCTGGGTCAGATGCAGCTTGGTGTGCTCCATGTAGGCACTTAATACATTCTTAAGGAAAAATGTGTACTTGGGATTGTTAAATGCAGGTCATTTCTGCTTTAACAGTTGAGATCCTCCTGAATGTGTTCTTTTTGTTTTGAAAATTTAACATGGATATTAAAAAAAAACCAAACAGGCTATGCAAGACAGAAGTCCTTGCACTAAGTAATTTTTTCTAGCATATTTTCTTGTTTCTCTATGCATTATATACTTGATATTACGTGTCTGAGCTCAAGATGTTGATAACTGTTGTTTGCTTTCTAAAAGTTGTAATTGTAATCCCTTTCTGAAAATTTGTTTAGAAATGCAAAGAAAATCTGAACTGCATCATGTGCTGGTTTCTGTGAGTTAACAAACAGAACTTGGATGTGGTCTGAATTTGTGTGCAGCTTTAGGGTGTGGCTTCCTTTCTGTTCGGATTCCTTTCCAGCTTTCATTACTAATCACGAGCATTTCTCTTTATTTCATGCAGGCTTCCTTCCTCTGGCTCTTAAAAAAAGCTGATTACCCTGCAACAGTGTTTGCGGGTGGGGGGGGGGCGGAATTTTTTGCAACAATAAATGGGTTAGTGAAGGCTTGAAGTTTGTGTTAATCAAATGCTTAGTCATCTCTTTGTGTTCAAAATAATACTATTTCATCCCTCTTCTCTGCTTTCTCTTCTCTCTCCCACCCAATTCTCTGCTTACCAATCTAGGTGTAATGTCGCTATGCTGTATACTAGCCAGTAAAATTATTTGTATATCATAAACAAGCTAAATATGAGACAGGTTTAACAGTTGACAGACCACAATTTTATAGAAATTGTACGGTAATAACAGCAACAGTTAAATCTCTTTCTTTAGAAAAATTCTAAAAGTTGATATGCTGTAGTTCCTATCAACTAGGAGGTCCCAAATTCAGATTTCACCCCAGCTGTAAACTATGTGGCTTAAAGCAAGTTGCTGTCTCTCAGCCCCTCTCCACCAACATATTAGGTGATAATATTGGCCTCCCTTATAGGATTACTAAGCTAATATGTGTAGCCTTTTTAACACTGTCAATGTACTATAAAAATGGCTTCATTCAGAGAGAGAACTATTACTTCAGACTAGCCACCGTTCAAATTCTAGCTTCTGTACACTTGACTTAACAGTGCTAACCCACAGCCTTGACTAAAGAGCTCAGGCAAATGCTGTCATGGTTTTACTGCCCTTCCCCAGTACACATCACCCCACTGAAATGTCTCTGTCTATTCTGGTCCATTTATGCTCCCTAAAAGACATCTTACCTTCTTTCTTGCTGACCTTCCATTAACATTAAAAACTGATCATTTTAGCATTTTATATGTTAAAATACTGTGTGGTATGAAGACAGTTACCTAGGAGGACTTATTAAGACGGATTTTACTGCTACCTGGTGAAGGGGAATTATTGTTATTGATAATAACAATACATTTTATTTTATTTTATTTATAACCCACCCGCCATCTGGGCAGCTTACAGCAAAATCTAAAAACATAATAAAATGTCAAACATTTAAAACTTCCCGATACAGGGCTGCCTTCAGATATCTTCTAAAAGGAATCCACCTTGATTTCTCTACCTAGATGGGAAAGCAGAATATAAATATGACATTAAAAACTTGTCCTCTGTAAAAGAGAAAAGTTAGAAGCAGAATACCTAGTTAGAACTGAAAGCTTGTACATCACATGCATAAAGTGTTTTGACTTGTTTTTAACTTATTTTTCTCTCTGTCAGTGGTAAACAGGACTCAGGCATTCTGATTTAATTGGTAATTTTGCTCGCTGGAGGGTTGTAGGTTGTTGACAAGGGAAGCTCCTGAGACTTGAGTCATTAAGAGAACTTCATACTCAAGAAAATATTTTTAATGTACATTTAACATTTGTCCTTTATCCTTATGTATTGGATTCATATAACTGCACCTTATGCAAGAATGTTTGGGAAAGTGGTAAAATTGGGTCTGAAATTTTGGGCAAAGCCAGCATGTAAGTCACTTAAAACCAGTTGTGTTTTGTGCAGCTGGTGCTTCTTCCCAGCCTGTGCAGCTGGGGAGTTCCCTAAGGGACAAGCCTTGGTGCAGCATGATCTCAACAGAGACAGGGCTTGTTGCAGTCCCCAGCTGCCTTCCTACAGCATTTATGCAACAGGTTGCAGTGTGTCTGTAGCAACTATCACCTTATATGGGTGAAGCATCAGCATTGATTGCGTGACCAAATGTAATGTCATGTGAATACTGAGTTGAGTATTTGAGAACTTTTGCTTCTAAATCATATTCCTACACCTCACCTGAGTGAGTTCACCTAACTTTGAGTTTTGCATAATAGTCATTTGATCTGCTGGCAACTTATTATGAGTGAGAAAGCAAGGTAGACTATTTTAAGTTCCTACCCACAACTTACAACAGAGTTACCTAACATTTTCTTAAGACTCAAAATCCACATGTTTTCAGGCAGTGTTACTAACAATACTTACTCCTTTCTGTTTGCCAAATTGAAGAGAAAACATTTATACCGCCCATTCCTTGCACAGGTTTAATGCCTTTGCTGCGCAACCTTGTTTGCTCATCTCTTCTCCCCTGTATCCCAAATATATCAAGAGATCAGTTGAGCCACAACTACGCTGTGGGTTAAACCACAGAGCCTAGGACTTGCCGATCAGAAGGTCGGCAGTTCGAATCCCCGTGACGGGGTGAGCTCCTGTTGCTCGGTCCCTGCTCCTGCCAACCTAGCACTTCGAAAGAACGTCAAAGTGCAAGTAGATAAATAGGTACCGCTCCAGCGGGAAGGTAAAGGGCATATCCGTGCGCTGCTCTGGTTCGCCAGAAGTGGCTCAGTCATGCTGGCCACATGACCCGGAAGCTATACGCCGGCTCCCTCGGCCAATAAAGCGAGATGAGCGCCGCAACCCCAGAGTCGGCCACGACTGGACCTAATGGTCAGGGGTCCCTTTACCTTTATCTTACTGTTAACGGTAAGAGTTAGAGTCTATGATAAATTGCCTAACTAGGTGGCTGTGTCAATACTGTATGCTTATTATCTGGGAATGTGACATCTTAACCTTTCATGGGTAAGAACTATACTTTCTGAGCAGGTGTAATGAGTTTTTCTACCAGTGCTGGGCTGGGAGAAAGAACATTTGTCCAAGTAACAACACCATCACCAGTTAGCTCAGTTGGTTAGAGCGTGGTGCAGATAATGCCAAGGTTGCATCGCCTGTTTGATCCCTATATGGGCCACCTGCATATTCCTGCGTTGCAGGGGGTTGGACCAGATGGGCCTCAGAGGATTCCCTTCCAACTCTACAATTCCGTTATTCTATGTACTAACATTGGCACCATGAGACATTCGAACAGCCTTCTAATTACATTCAGTTTTTAGTGCAATGAACTTTATGACTAGCTTTAATAAATTTGTTCAGTGTTCCTCTGTTCAAAATGCTTTTTGTTCAGCAGTTGTAAAATTGCACTGCACACACACTTGGGGTTCCCATTAACTGTCCCCTTTCAAAATGGCTGCTGTTCCTCATTGGTCTCAGTGAAATAATGAAACTATCTTAATGTGGCAATTTTTCAGGATGCCAAGAAGATGTTCCACATTTTTAGACTGGTGGCAGTTTAGCTCATGTTCACAGTACAGTGGTACCTCTGGATGCGAATGGGATCCATTCCAGACCCCCGTTCGCATCCAGAAGCGAACGCAACCCACGCCCGCAGGTCGCGATTCACTGCTTCCGCGCATCTGTATGATGCCGTTTTGACCGTCTGCGCATGTGCGAGCGGCAAAACCCGGAAGTAACGTGCTCCATTACTTCGGGTCGCCACAGTGCGCAACCCAAAAATACTTATCCCGAAGCTATTTCAACCCAAGATATGACTGTATGCTTATGTGACACATCACAGGTGTGTGTTCCAGTGCAGCATGCATTGACAAACATATCTGCTCAAGTGGCTTTTGCAGGTACTGTTTTGATATGTCATATCTCTTTTTGATACAGTGGTACCTCTAGTTAAGTACTTAATTCGTTCCAGAGGTCCGTTCTTAACCTGAAACTGTTCTTAACCTGAAGCACCACTTTAGCTAATGGGGACTCCTGCTGCCGCCGCGCCACCGGAGCACACTTTCTGTTCTCATCCTGAAGCAAAGTACTTAACCCGAAGTACTATTTCTGGGTTAGCGGAGTCTGTAACCTGAAGCGTATGTAACCTGAAGCGTATGTAACTCCGAGGTACCACTGTATTCTGAAAAGTGCAGAAAAGCACACTGTGGGTGTGGGGGGTTAGCAAGACTGGATATATTTTATCTAGCTGTCTGTTTCTAGTTTCAAGTGAAGAGTGGCACGCACTGTGTGGAATGCTTGACACAGGGACAAGTACTTCATCCAGCGTTGGTTTAGGTAACTGAGTTGCACTCATGCTGCGTACAAAATCTTGAAATTAAAGTATTAGCGATCTGCTTGTTGGACTTGTCTTTCTTGATCTGTAGTTTCTATTTTTAACCTAATAGATAATATAACAGAAGGCAAATACTTTATGTAGAGAGTGGTGGTTCGCCCGACTAACCTTTGCCCTATCTGCTTTCTGTCTGCAGCAATAGCTGTAGCTACAGAAGGCACTGTGCAGTTTTCTGTGCTTTCTTAATGGGTACAGAGCTGCTATGTATTCTTCTCTTCTCCAAAATGACACAACCTTTCAAACTCACATCTTTCTGTGAAGGCATGTGCAGCAAGCTGCCTTTAAATGTACATTCTCTGACTTGCCAAAAGGGGGTTCACTTAACCCAGGGATTGGCAAGGAATACTGGCCATGGGCCGGATAACTCCCACAGAGATTGTCCGTGGGCCGGAGTGGCGCAGCGCGATGCCGGAAATCGCGTCTGCGCACACGCAGATACTGGAAATCGCTTCTGCGCATGCCCAGATGCTGAAAATCGTGCCTGTGCAGAAGCGATTTCGGTGTCTGGACATGCCCAGACATGATTTCCAGTACCTGCGCGTGCACAGATGCGATTTCCGGTGCTGCTCGTCGAGTCGCTGCACTGGTTTAGCACAGCACATGGGGGACTCGCCGAGTGGGTGGCTCAGTTCAGGGGCGGCTCGTGGGCCGGTAAAATGGTCTTCGTGGGCCGCATCCGGCCCATGGGCCGCACGTTGCTGACCCCTGACTTAACCCGTGAGAGGCTGAAAAGGAAGCCTGCTTCATGTACCCAGTATAGGGAGTGCTGTGCAAGCCCAAATGTTCATCTAGAATCAGTAGTTTGGACTATTTCTCCTTGATTTTCAAGCTGCTCTTACTTGCCTTGGGTTGCTGGCTTCACCATTACAACTTGGATCCATCCTTCCCTAAGATATTAGCCACTCATAGCCAGAGGGAAACCCATCTTCTCCATGAGAATAGACAATCACTGCCAAGGCTATCTTTGTTACCAGTATTTTTAAAAACTGCAACTCATTGCAGTAATCTAGTTCACAGAATGCACAAAGTGAACAAGGGCTTACTGGCAGCCACTTTGCTCCCTGGTCCTTTTGCTGCACTGAGCTAAGTCAGAGTTTGGCTTAGCATGCTGTCTAAAACCAGACTCATAGTTAAGCTCTTTCCTCACTATCCATGTTATAGCCAAGAATCAACTTTGGCTATAGGTCATGGTTAGTGAAATGAGAGCTTAACCACAGCATGCTAGCTCAAACCTGGCTTAGCTCAGTGTGGTGCAGAAGTGAAAAAGATGATGGGGGAGGAGCAAAATTATGTTAAGTTCCTCTCTGGGAGCTTGCATGTTTTCACAATCTGAGGAAGGCATAGTTTAGCTTAACTGTGGCGTTCAAATTTGGTCACTGTGGAGGATGACTGGTATTTTGCAAGTTTTATTACCTCTAACTAGCTTAGATAAGATAAATGAATAAAATCTTTTTCAACTGGATTTTGCTTGCAAGTGAAATCTGAATCAAAATTGGGCATTTGGAGTTCTCGCCTACATGTTAATACCCATGGTGCCCTTCTAACTTGCAGCTGCTTCATCAAATCGCTCGTGTTGGAACACTTGGCACAAACTAGTAATTTGGAGAACTGGAATGTACGCAGCAGGGCCTTTCAACATGATCAGAAAAAGCAAAGGAATTAAAAAGTACTTCTTTGTGCAAAGACAACCATTCTGTAGGTTGAAAAAAAATCCCCATAGTTCTATAATAACTCTTCAGAAAATGCCTTCGCTTTTATTAGTATTTAGTTGCAAAGTGAAGGTAAAAGCTATTGAGACCAGACATATTTTTCTAGAGGAGAATATGGAGAATACTCCGTAAGTGAAGAGATGTTGAACCTCACAACTGTCAATGAACTTACTTTGAAATGGCAATTAACATGTATTGAACATGAAATGTATTGTTGTGTTGTCACATTCCTACTAAGGAAGATTTAATAATCCTAGGTATAACCATTTACTGTGAGACGTTCTCCCTTTGGTCAGAGACCAGCCTCTCTTTGGAATGTTCTTCTTCACTTGACTGCTGTCAGCAGTTGGAATATTTATTTATTTTAAACATTTGGATGTTTTATCCTCACCAGAGGACATTTTCTATTAGCTTTCTAATGAGTTTAGTTAGTAACTAAAACAATAAATACAGCTTTTCAAGTGTACAGCCTCCTAAAGTGATTTACAGGTTTTAACAAACATTTATAACGAAATAAGATTGTAGTAAATTAAACCTCAGAAAAACTTGGGTGAATTTTAAAAAAGGTTTTGCTTTAGGTCTGGAAGAGCCAGCTTTTGTTAATCTACTTTGTGTGGCTCATTCTTAGTTCCGGCAGGTGACCAGACAAATGGTTGTTTACAAGCATCTTAACACTATTACATATGTGGAATTAGGACATATTTTGCTCTTTAAATTCCATATGCTGTGCCCTTCTGGGCTGAGAGATGACATAGAAACCTGATACCTTCATTGGCATCACTGTGTTTAGAAATTCTTTTAACGTAATAGCATCCTGTCAAGCATATTTGAGACTCACAGATTAAACTAGATTTTCTCTTGTCAGTGTGCACTCAAGGATCTTGGCCTTCCATTGTCAGTGGTGAGGACCACAAATTCTGCCTTTGTTTGCTATCCTGCCATGGTTTGTGGCCATTGTTGACCCTCCTTATAAGTATTCACAGCAGGGTAGGGGTTTTGCCTCTCACTTTGTACTATGGTTTGAAGATTGACAAAAGCAGCAAGAGATCATCTCCCAAGTTCTCTTAAGTTTTGTGAAAGACTTGGCAAAGGAAAACTGATGCTCCCAGCTCAAGTGACTCTCTGTGAGTTCATTGAAATGCAGAGACTCTGGAAAGGTGTCTGTCTCTCTATGCTAAGCATTGGAAGAGTGGTCACATACAGGATTATGTCCAGTGCCTGTCCTACTCAGAGTTAAGCCATTGAAATAATTAATCATGACATAACTAACATAGGCTTGTTGCTTTCAGTTGCTTTACCCTGAGTAGAATTTAGTTGGATACAACTCATGATCAGCATCGGTGGCCATATTTTTGGACCAGTTGTGTGTGCAACTTACTGCAGGGATGTTGAACCTCTGTCTCTTCAGATGTTAATAGACTCTCCCATCTGCCTCGGACAGTATGATCAGTAGTTAGACGATGTGAACTGTAGGCCAGCAATATCTGGAGAGCCACAGGTACCCCACCTCGCCTTACTATGTTACACTTCATATACCCTGGAAGGAAAACCTAGAGCAGGCACTTCCAACTTCCAAAAGACTGTGATCTACTCCCACTGTAAACTGGCAGTGACCTACCCATTGGATTGCCCACAGTTGTTGAGCTTTTTTTAGGGGGAGGATTCGGGGTCCCACAGTTGACCTGTTGGACATCCGTTGGACATCCCTGACCTAGAGTTTTGCCTTTATTCTTTTTGCTGCTACTACGTACTTGTTCACGTTCTTATTATTAAGGTACATGCATTACTGTAATCCATCCCCCACCCTCTTAGCAGCTTTTAATGCTGTTCTCTGCCAGCGCTTCCAAAGAAGACTTTGTGTTCATCCCTGTCACTGATGGATCCTATAAATAACATTATGGAGACTTCAACTTCAACTGTGGTTTCTGTATTCCCCTTTCTATATTGCTAGACCTAATCTGGGGAAATCATTATGTTTCAGTACAAAGTTCATGTCAATGCTTCAACAATCTCAGGACTTGTTCAAATGGTCATTTAATGTGGGCTAATGAACACTTAGGATAGCCTCTGTCATTTAGGTGTAGAAGCAAGTAACTGTGATTTCTGTACGGACTTCCACAAGTTTACTAACCAAGTGTGAGCTCTTAATAAACAGCACACATGGTATCCTGCACAGATGAGAGAAGATCCCGCCTGTCTCCCAAGCATTCTGCATACCAGGCTACATGGAGAGGGGATTGGTGGCAACCACAAATAATGACTGGCTAGAAATCCAAACCAGCATTTGTGTGACTCATGGGGGAAAGTCACCCAGCATCGTGTATCATATCACTGATGAGCTGTGTTTGGCCTGGTAGGAACTGAAGTGGTTGTCCTTTGAGGACAGGTTACACAGTTTGGTGCTTTTTTCAGTAAGGGGGAACATGACAGAGACTTATAAAGCTATGCATGATGTGGAAAAAGTAGATAGAGGTTCTTCTTCCTCATAATACTGGAACCAGGTCATCCAATGGAGCTAGATGTTGGGAGATTTAAGATAGGCAAAAGAAGAGGCTTCACACAGCACACAGTTAAACCTATGGCATTTGCTACCACAAATTGTGTGATAGATTCCAACTAAGATGTTTTTAAAAAGAATGAGATTAATTTCTGGAGGATGTATTTGATGGCTATATGCTGCCTCTAGGATCAGAGGCAAAGCAGTATGTCTTTGAACAATGGGAATATGATGAGGAGAGTGCTTCCCATAGGAATTTAATTGACTGCTGTAGGAAACAGGATGCTAGACTAGATAGATAGGCCATTGGTCTCATCCAGCAGGATTTCTCCTATGTTCTTCTTATCGCTTCACTTGCCCTGTTCTTGCTATTAGGCCATTGGTTTCCTATTCTGTCTGTGTTAATAGACTGAAACTCTTTTAACTGTGTCTTGTGTTACAGTTTTGTTCTATAAAGTACCTAGAACACTTGGCACTAAGTAAATACAAGGCGGTAGTCATAGCAAAAATAGTAACCAGGAACTGGTTGAGGCAGAATGGAGAAGAAACAGGTGGGGAGAGTGTCAGGAATAAAGTATTAGTGGTGACCACAAACAGAGGAACCCGACACATTAGGTTCCTACTCTGTTCCCGATAGAGTCACTGACAGATGGGATATTTATAGATACAGATACAGTGTGTATATACAGTAGTGCCTCGCAAGACGAAAATAATCCGTTCCGCGAGTCTCTTCGTCTAGCGGTTTTTTCGTCTTGCGAAGCAACCCTATTAGCGGATTAGCGGTTTAGCGGCTATTAAAGGCTTAGCGGCTTAGTGGCTAAAAGGCTATTAGCGGCTTAGAAAAAGGGGGGGAGCGGGGAAAAATCGCAACACTCGCAAGACGTTTTCATCTTGCGAAGATAGCCCATAGGGAAATTCGTCTTGCGAAGCAGCTCAAAAACAGAAAACCCTTTCGTCTAGCGGGTTTTCTGTCTTGCGAGGCATTCGTCTTGCGGGGCACCACTGTATGCCCTTCATTTCTTTTAACTTGCTTTGGAATCATGGAAAATGAGAAAATAGCTCTTATGTCGCCACACCAACTTCCATATTTAGAGAAAACATATTCTTCTAAGAGCAATGTTAAAATTATAGGCCTAGCTCTGGAGAACCAGAACAGCTTCTTGGGATTTCAAGTGCTGCAGGCACTTTTAAATTAGAACTTTGCTTATTCTATTTTGTACCTTGAGAGAGCTTTCTTCAGGGAAACAAGTCACTGTATTATTTAAAAGTAGGGATTTCCCCAATTTTCATACAGAAATTTGCATTCTGAAGCAGTACCTTTACCAAGCAAATAATTAATTTATTCCTCCAAAATGTATCCTATGTCTTCACTGCTTCTTTTACCATCTTTGGCAACGCCATTTTTACAATTCTTTCCCCATCTTTGGCAATGTCATTTTTACAACCTAATGGCGCATAGCAAACAGTGTGGCATGTCATGCCTGGGTGGCATGGCCGGAAGAAGGAATGAAACACCACAAGGAGGGAGTTCCTGTTTCAAATCTTGCCTGTGCCATAGACTCACTTCATGGCCTTTAGAGTTCATGCATTCTTTCTTTCTCTGCCTTAAGAATAATATGGGTATAATAATACTGGCTTCTATTATTTGATGAGCTTTGACAACTTGAAAGTGTTGTGTAAATGCTGATAATCCCTATTTTTCTAGTTGGGTTTGGTTGACCAAAGTAAACCAAATAACTGAAGGTGGATTTGTCTTGACGTTCTACATGTATTTGCTTGTCCTATAGATGTTGCTGCTGTGTCTAATATTTTTTTATTGTTGCATTTATATCCCACTTTCAAGGAGCTCAGGGTGGCATACCTATGAGGTATGCTAGGCTGAGAGACTATGACTGGCCCAAGGTGACCCAGTGAGTTTCATGGATGAGCAGAGATTTGAGCCTTGTTCTCCCACGTCCTGGTACAACACTCACTACACCACACTGGCTCTTCAGAAGGAAGCTAGCTCATTGCTTCTGTCCTGTCACTGATAGACCTCTCCCAATTGTCTTGTAAGAACAGTTGTAAGAACTGACCTTTATTTGTATTTTTAACAACAACAGTAACAATATTTTTTTCTAACAACTGAGCCTAAAGTGGGTAAGAGGAATTTAAAACAAGCAGCATCAAGAAACTAGTACAATAACATTGGGTTGGAGATTACTAAAAAAAAAAAAAGGGAGGAAAACAAAGTAAATGGGAATGTGGAAGCATTGCAATAACCCACAGTTTGATCTGGTAAACCAGGCTACACTGTAATCTGGATAACAGCCAGCTGTGCAGATGGCTGCTGGTGTAAGTACCGTCTCCAAATCCTTCAATCTTCTGTCTCCAGAAAAAGATATGACAAAGCTGAAACCATGAACTCGTAGAGAAGTGCAAAGATGACAGTTTCCAGGACGAATCTTAATTCTGTAACAAGGTATTGCTCTTTATTCCAGTTGTCTCCCTTGTTACCCAGAAAGTAGGAGGAACATGTTTAACTGACCCACATTATTAACTTTGCTTGTGTTTAAGCAGCCAGTAAAAGAGGAGCTTTTGTCTCTCTCTTAAAAAAAGAAAGAAAAAGCCAATCCATAATTAATTATATTTTCAGGGGAACTATGTTCATATTTCCATTGTGTTCTCTAACACCTGATACACATTTTTTTTTAAAAAAAGCGGCTGAAATAAAATAATTTCAAGTATTTAACTCGTTTGTATTGAAAAGTACCTAATGAGGTAGTCATCTCATATATAGCAATAACATTAGCATTGCCAGATAAATCAATCACTAGTATAAGCTCCGTTAGTTTTTCCCTTCTCCATTTTATGATGCCTGTGCTTATGTGTATCTGAGGGAGAAAGCATAATAACTGTCATTTGCATAATGAGTTAAGAATCTAATCTCCTGACCTAAGTTGTTGCCTATTCCTATGTTCTAATGGTGGTTTGCCCCAAAATTTGAACAATAGTTGAATACTAAGTCCCTAGGATTTGGTTACCATTCAATAACTGGTTAGATATTGCCAATTAAATAAATACAAGTTATTATCTTACCACATCTGGAGACGTTTTACCTGCTTCTTCACGGTGTGCGAAAGGTCAGCAACATGACCTTTATGTGTTATACATTTGATGTTAGCCGCTCTGAGCCCGTTTTTGGCCAGGGAGGGCAGGGTATAAATAAAAATTATTATTATTATTAACATAGACGATTGTGGCTGGCTTTCTGTCATTCTATGGTGATTGTTGTTTCACCCCTTGTTGCTGACCTGCTCTGCTGTGGAGTGAAACCCATCCCTCTATGCAGTTCTGTAGTGTTGTATTTCTTCCTGGTTCTTCGTTTAGGGAAGTACTTGCAGTCTTAAAGGCTTTTTCATATTGGTTATGGTACTTCAAAGAGTAGATCCTTAGATACAATGGCTGGTTTTTTAAAAAAAAGATGGTGTTCCTTTTACTTTTGTGAAGTCATCTATTGCGACATGCAGTTGTTTAGATTACCCATGTGTGTTTTGCACTCAGCACAGTCAAATTTTTAAAAATTGGTGCATGCTCATGAATGCAGGCATGCAGTTCCAAAAGGAAATGAGGTCTATCACTAGCAGGCTAATGTAGCCCCACATCATCTCCATATTCTGTATGGATAAATATTGATCATATTTTGTTCAATAATTGAAAAATTATGTTGGTATGTTTTTGTAAGGTGTGAATGTGTATGCATTACAAAGCTTTAATGTATTACCCCTGGATACAGCTCCAGCTGAAAGTCTCTGCAATGTAATTGAAGCAAAATTAACCTGTATTTGTAGGAAACTAAAATTGTTTGTAAGCCATCTTTAGAGACCCATGCCCTGAAAGATAGTGTATAAATACGATGAATGAATGTATATATTTTTAAATCAAGATCAATACACACCTTACCCAGCCCTCTTGCCACACAACATAGTGAGAACTGTTATGGCCTTCGGACTGCAGCTCCTTGCAAAAAAAAAAAACCCATCCCTCAAACATAAGAAATTTTAGTGAAAATTAAATACCTCATGGAGATTACATATATTTACACTTTTCTAAAGGAGTAAATACTTGAAATGTAATATCTGAAAATCATGAAGAAATATGGGAAAGGCAAGCTGTTAATTGAAAACCATGAAAGACTCTAACTTGAGAATACCTTCCCCACTCAATTCAGCTGCTGTGATTTGCTAATACTGGATGTTCTGTTTACCAAGTAGTCCATGTTGGGAAGTCTCCCATTTTAACACACAGTAGAAAGCAAGGTAGAATAAGAATGGAACCTGTTGATCAAGCAGAACCATAGTAGAAAGCCTTACTACTTGAGCCGGCTTTTGGTCTTATACGCATCTGGTAGGTCACTGTGACAACAGAGTGCTGGATGATATTGGCCACAGGGCTGATCCAGCAGGCTCTTCTTAAGTTCTTAGATGTTATAATTATTGTTGCTTCTTAAATTGCTGTCCTGCACTTCTTCCCAAAGGTGTCTAGGTGCAACGGATAACTAAGCAGTCAAACAGTACAATTAAAATTGAAATGTAAAATAAACATTCAAAAACAATCACATACCCTCACAGTTAATAATTTCAAGGTTGCCAAGAACGGTTCTTTCAGCTATGAAATGCCTGATTAAATGGGAATGTATTAATAATGACAGTCAAACCTCACCAGGGAAAACAATTCACAAATGGGGAAATGCCCCGGAGAAGATCCTGTTGCATGACAGCACCAAACTGGGCAGTTGGTAATCTCTGTTGGGGCAACTGACGTTCTTGTATTATTTGACAGTAATTGTGTGTCCTTGCTTGCACTCTGTGCTTTGTAATATAACCATAACCACCTTTCAGAACCTTTGCCCTGTAATTGCAGCATTTGTGGTGCCTGTTTACTTTAATTTCAAATGAAATTTGTAATTGAGCCTGTTTCTCTGGCTTCCAGGAGAAAAGCCAAGAAAAACTGTTGAGTCGCATAAATATGGGTCAGATAACATTAATATTCACATAATATTGTTAGCTGCAAATAAACAGTTTTGCATAATTATTCTATAATAATTAACTTTTGTGATTACAGTAAATTTATCTCTGTTCTCTTAATTCTTCAAATACTTGGTTGCTGTTTCACAAAATTTGACCTGTCAGATTATTTATCAGATTGCTAATCCTTACCCCCTTTCCACCCTAAATCTTTGGAGCTTCATAAAACTAAGAGACAGTTGTTGTTAAATCTGGGGGAAGACACACTGACATATTTTGAGAGATGTGATTATTTAAAGTGTAGCAGGTCAATGGGAAAAAGCCTACCAGGTAGCCATGAGCTTGTATGTATTTAGTCTCTGCAGATTATCAGTTTGAAATTTAAAATACTGATTCAGGTTTATTTTTCTTGCAGTAGTTGCATATTGGGCTGTAGAAGTTGACTTTCCATTATACTGAGATCAAAAGTAAGTTGGAAAAGTTTTAGAGCACTCTGAACATGCTCTTATGATATCTGTCTCTGGATTTAGTTATCGATTATAATAACATTACTTCTAAAAAGGATCCCTTTGTTGTATTCTTTGTGAAGGCTACTTCACCCTGAATGCCAGGAATTTGTTTATTGTGAAGTGTTGCTGTCTGTGGTCCAAGATTGGCTTCAAATCTCACCTTGACCAGAGAACTTAATTAAATTTTTTATTTGATTTATTAGATTTATACACCACACTTCATCATAAGATCTCAGGGCAGTTCACAGAATAAAATACAGGATAAAAACAAGTAAATTAAAAACAAAACAGCAAAACAGTAGCTTTTGGCTTGGCTGGTTAGTATATTTGGATGTTTCTGGTGCTGTTAGTATATTTGGATGTTTCTGGCGCTTTCTTAAGTTTTGTTTTAAACTATTAAGACACCCTAAACCTTGGAAAATCAGCTAATAAATGCCTTTCGTGATACTTCCTTGGGTTATATTCAGCACAAAAGGCAACATATTCCCTATTTAATCTATATTGCTCTTAAGCAAGTCTGCAAGTCTTGGGATTTGTTCAAATGTGACAGTGTAGTGGAAGAACAGAATGAGCAATTGACTCTGCTTTTCATTGCCAATACTCACATTTCGTAAGTTCCCAGGGCCCCCAACTATTGCCTTACAGAGGGGACATGTGCACATTACTTTCTTTTCTGTTTGGGAATGAGCCAACATGCAGTGAAAAGTAAACAAGAGTCACTTGTACATTCTTCCTTCTTGTCCCATGTTGTAACTTGCAGACAATCCTTAAAATCGGTTAAGTTGTGCTACACGCAGGAAATTTTACATTATATTACTATATATTATTTCAATTTATATCACACCATGTGTGTGTGTTACACTCAATGTGATATTAACAGTAAGATGAAAAAAGAACAGTTGATTAAACCAGTCAAAAACACTAAACATTGACCACCTTAAAAATAAGTAAACATGACCTGTATATTTTCTTAAAAACCAAGGCCCATTTAAAAGTACCGGTAATTTCCTAACTGAAAGCAAGATAGATTTACTCTTTAGGTCTGCTGTCAGAAATTCTGCCTGAGGCTCAGAAGGCAAAGTATACAGATAATCGAAAATTAATGTCATAACTGCATAATAAGAATCATTTATATATTGGTGATCATACATATCTGTTTAAATATGGCAAGTTTCAGCCTACAATTGGTGCTGTTGGGCTTAAGCAACATTCTTCTTCCATTGGCCATGTGTCTTGGACCTCTAAATTCATCTAAGGTTTTCCTTCAGCAAACAATACTGTAAAAATTGGAATGTGATGGCCACTCAATCAGGAAGACTTTAGAAGAGGGTTAGGCAAATTCATGGAGCATGAAGCTGTCAGTGGCTACTAGCCATGATGGCTGTGTTCTACCTCCACTGTCAAAGGCAGTATGTCTGAATACCAGTTTCTGGGAAGCACAGGTGGGGATAAAGCTATTGCACTCAGTCCTTCTTTCATGCTTCACATAGGCATCTCTGTGGGCCCTTTTAAGAATAGGATCCTGGACTAGATAGACCATTGGCCTGATCCAGCAAGCTGTCCTTGTGTAAATTTCAAGTGAGTCCCCTCACTTAGCTGAATGTTTGTTAAACAAGAGCGCTGGTTCTGCTTATCCCTAATACAGTCGTACCTTGGAAGTTGAATATAGTTCCCAAATGTTTAGGCTCCCAAATGTCGCAAACCCGAAGTGACTGTTCCGGTTTGGGAACTGTTTTTGGAAGCTGAACATCCGACGGGGCTTCCGCACCTTCCGATAGGCTGCAGGAGCTTCCTTCAGTCAATCAGAAGCCACAGAAGTTTTGGAAGTCGAATGGACTTCTGGAACGGATTCTGTTCGACTTCCAAGGTATGACTGCATTTGAATAAAAGTTACTTTGTTACAAAAATTTTAACATCTCTAGGAGATTCTCATATCTACCCATAGTCAAGTCAGGCTTGCACCTTTGCTTTAATCATGCCATCCATGTTTGCTTGTTTGTTTTTATCTCATCCTCCCAACTCACAACTTTAGAATGTTACACTTTAAGTACTTGTACTTTAGGTTGTACTTTCACATTCTGAAAGGGTGCAGGCTGTGTATCAGTTTTGATAAGAGGATTTAAATTGGACAGCAGATTAAACATGTTTCTAGTAATCAGATGATGTTGCATTGAAGAGTATTTTCTAAGAATGTTGTCTATGATACCCAATCATCTTTTTAATGTAACTGGTGGTGTATTATATTTATAAGTAGCATATAACCCCCACCTCATATCATAAATATAACTATAGGAACAGTGGTTTCAGACACACTTTTGCATATATAGTGCTAGCAAAAATCCCCATCATTTTAAAGATAAAATATGTGTGGAGGAAGGCATTTATGTTGCAAGCATTCTAGCATTTAGACAAAAGATAAAATTTTAAAATAATAACATGACCCTTAACATTAATAATGATAATGATAAACTCCTTTGTATAACAGTGCCAGATTCAGCACTAGTATCTCATAGGAATGAATGGCAGTCTGTCACTCTTATAGGAGAAAGAAAAGGTTTTGCACTCAGAGGCACCATTGGAGTTGGAGCAAAACTTGCACCTCACCATTGGTCACTCCAGTCATTAGGAATCAAGTTGCCTCTTCCTGCTTATTGATCCTTTGGCTTGGCCTTGATGTGAGTGATAGAATGTTGGGAGAGTGTTGACTGAAGGATTGTTTGAAATTAATTTATAGGTAAGTGGGACCTTCAACCACATAATTGCATTTTAGAATACCTGTTCAGGGTTGCAGTCAGCTATTCCTTCACCCTGCTCTTCCCTTCCTTCTGATTTATTTTTTTGATTTATTATGCTCATTGTGTGGCTACTGACTGTGTTCAGTCCTCATCAGGCTGTTCTTTAAACGTTTAGGCCCTTTAGGTTTTGTGCTGTCTTGAAAATATGAGGAAGATGAGAATACTGGCCCATTTCAACTTGCAAGCACTTTGATTCATGTCATCCTGACCTCATTTAGGCAGAAAGTGATTATTAGTTGATTATGTAGTTTGCTTTAAGATTCCCCCCCCCCTTCCAACAAGCTTTGATAGAATTGGGGAGACCAATGAGTTTGGCAGGGCATGGCTGAAGGATACACTTATATTGGGGTACTTGCTGCCTGGGCCAGAAAGGACAACAGAGATGCTATGACAGCTGTCTCCTGCCATATGAGGCACTGTGAGTCAGTTCCAATAGGACTTCAGTACTGCTCTTAGTACAGGGCACGAGGAGTGTGATGCTTATAGCAGCTGCTTCTCTTGGGCTTAAAGAACCAGAGGAGCTAGCAGCAACAAATAAGAAGGATCTGATAATTGTGTTTGCCACAGTAGTATATTACATTCGGTCGGGACCACATGTTCAGTGTGGTTGCCTCACAAATGACTCCTAAATAGTGGAACTTCATCACTTCCAGCTACCCCCAAAGTGGCAGGATTTCTGAGACAGACTCTCCTCTAAAGAGATGAGGATAGTGATAGGTGTTAAAATGTAGGTTTCACCTTAACTGGATTTGAATGAGTAGTTAAGCTCAGACAAGAGATTAATAAGGCTTAGCAATGACACTGCTACCAGAAGACAGGCAGTTCAGGCCTGTGTTCATGTGGAAATTGTACCAGTAGCTTCTGAAATTCACAGGACTGGGGAGGTTTACAGGCTCTGTGTCTTGTAAGTATGTTTTGGGCAGTTTTTGAGAATGTATTGTTAATACTTGGGAAATCAGAATAGTAACTAAAAAGTAGTAGTTCTTCAGATCTAAGCAGAATTTCATATAAAGTGAATGTCAGCAAAGTAGAATGGCTAGGGTTTGTTGGGTTTCATAGATGAATTGCCTCACTAGCAGCCAGCCTCAGAAGTGATTCTTTCAAAGTTTGCAATCTCTGATCTTACAGCTTCACAGTTGTGATATCAATACAGCATTTGACTGTAGAATATGTTTTAGGTACTGCTAAGACCAGGGTTTGCTTGTTCAGGGTTGTTGTTTCTTATGTAGCTTTCTGTTCAAGTGAGGCTATTGGAAAAGTCAGGTATATTTGCCCTATCTCTTTCCCCCACGTACAGCACAGGGAAAAGGGATGTCACCTAAGTACAGAAGGTGGCAATTTTAAACAGCAGGAGAGGGTCCATGAAGAACTAACTTTGAAGATTATGTTCCTGACTGTGGGGTGGTGGTGGGGAAATCAGTGGGTTGACTAGCTGGGGAGAGGAATGTAAGGCTGTGGTAGGCAGATGATGAGGCAGAAATAACATGAGATATACTTGGTTGGAGAAGAAATAGCAGGAGCAGAGGTTGTGGGTACACTGACTCAATCCTATGCATTGGATTCCAAGGTTGTTTTGGAATTTTATTTAATTTTTTTTAAAGGGGATTTTGGCCCATAACATCACTAGTGTGTTTGTAGCTACCTCAAAATAATTATTGTTCTTCACCCCCCACCCAATCATTTAATATTTATTTAATGTATAGATTGCCCTTCATCCAAAGATCTCAGGACAGTTAACAACACAAAAATACAGGATAAAAGCACAAAATAAATAGTTACCATGTTGTGTGTGATGCGTTTGAATCACAGTTTGCTGCTATATCATACCCACTTCTGGCACAAAATCTCTTACCCCACATGGCTCTGACACAGTTTATATTTTTGTGAGAGACTACAGTGCACTCCACTTAAGTGCTCTTTGTCAGAAGCAGATATTATTTAATTCGATAATAAATCAAAATTTCATAGTTTTCACTTTTTTGCAACCCCCTTAAAGGAGGGTAGAACATAAACTAATTTTCAGATACCCTGATTCCCAGTTCCTGTACTTTAATGGAAGTGAAATTATATAATTAACTATTCCTGCCACACACAAAGGTAGATCACAAACTCTTACTATGTAATATAAACCGCTTAGCGATTTTGCATATTAAACTGTATATAAATATTATTGATGGTGATTATAGGGCAAAACCATGCAAACCTTTTTTTATACTTTCTTTAGATGCTGAACTGAGATATCTTACTTAATCAAGATTTTTTAAATTGTTGTTTTAATAACAAATGCCACTTCCGATGAAAAATTTGAATATTAGAATTGGCTCTGTGAACTTAAATTTCTTCTATTTATTTGTGAAACAGCAAGACGGCAGTGATTAAAAGTGATTAAAACTTTTAGTAGTAAGTTGTATTGAGAGAGGCAAATGCGTGCGTTCCACAATTCCATGAGGGTGCAGAAGGCTTGCAGAATATGTTGGATGCAGAAATTGGCTTCCAATGGATTCCAGATTTCACCTTTTTTTCCATTAGAAAAAAGCAGGTATCTTGACCTTGTTGTTGCAAATATGTTTATAAACAACCTTCCCCAAGCTGGCAACTTCCTAGCTGCTTTGGACTACCAATTTTCATTGGCCCTAGCCATCATGGCCAGCAGCTCAGGCGACAAAAATTGTAGTATAGAACATCTGCAGGGGGATCAGGTTGGGGAAGACTAGTTGGTATCTGCTTGTCTTGGGAGACAATGGAAGAGTGTTGAAGGCTGATCTAGAAAATGTATGAAACAAGTCTTTTGAAATTTCAAACCAGAGGAATTGATGAACATTTCAAGTAGAAAGTGGTAGAGCTTCCACGTCATGCATCATTCCTTGTCCCTCCCCATGAATATGAAAACCAGAATAACCAATGCACATTATGAGAAACATGCAGATTGGCACGATTTACATACTCTGTAGCGCTGAGCTTTACTTAGCATAGAATTTGGATTACCTTGGATCCACGTGTGTTTAGGTTTAATGCGGAGCGCATACTCTACCCTAGCTATGACCTAAAGTTACATAAACAGTCTTTAAGTAACGTAGATGAAGGCTGCACTTATTTGGGCCTACTTCTGAATAAACATGCATATGACTGCACTTTGTAAGATACTTATGTTAAGCTAATTATTTAATGTGCTGTTGGTGTTTGCTTTTATTTATGTCTATTTTATGTATATTAGCTTAATTTTAAAGAACATAGTTACTTAAAATATTTTTCTTTTTAATAAAGGTTCAATTAACTTCACATTGTTTTTACTTTTCTCCCAGATTTTTGAGCATCTGAGAGGTGTTATAGAAGCACACCTTTAGTACGGGAAGATGAGTGAACTTGACCAGTTACGCCAGGAGGCGGAGCAACTGAAAAACCAAATCAGAGTAAGTATTATAGACTAAAGGTCTTGCCTTTCTCACCTGTTCTGGATGTTTGGGTGCATTCGTTCTCTCTCAAATTAATCTGTGTGGTAGGGGGGATTTTAAAACAACTTACTTGTTTTATTTAAAAGAGCTGCTATTTTAAAATAAAGAGCTTTTCTTTTATATAAAAAGATTTCTAGGCCACATCTCAGCTGAAGCTTCCCAGGTGATTAACAAAACAAATAAATGTATAATAAAGAAATTTAAGCAACATTAAGAACAAATATAACCACAAAACACATAAAGATGACACTTAAAAACTACTCTTTATGGTGGTACATTTTCAGTGCCTCTCATGTTGCCATTTGGCATTAACTACTTATGTTGACCCATCTCAAAGTGCTACTTTATGGCATAAATTTCCAAACTTGTTTCCTTCCAGTGAAGGAAAAAAGCATGTGGCATGCACAGGGATTTATAGTCTTGAGACTTATAGCCTAATACCATTCATTTCAGAGGTTAGTATAATCTGGTTTCTTTCTGTGTAAAAGAAACCCTCCAGACAACAGCAGCCTTATAAAAAAAAGAAGCAACTAGCCAATTCTTCAGCTCCAGGTTTCTGCTAACTCATTTGTAAGATTCATCCTTTACACTGTCCACTTTCTTCATCTTCAGTTTCCCTTTATGGTTTCTAGGTAAGAATCATGCAGGGGCAGTAGGAGCCGCAGCTGGCAGAAGTTCCCTGCCAGGGTTGAAACTCCCCTTAGCAAACCTGTGCCATCTTGGCTTCCTTCTTTCTCCGATACAGAAGCTGGACTACACACTTCTTTCCCTAAGCAACTGAACATTTCAGGCCATCACATTAACTCAGCAAATCAGTGTCAAAATAACTTAGCCACCACATACAAAAATAATGGTGTTGCACAGTTGCTTGAACCATTCTGTTTCAAAATGCACGGAAATCTGATTTGGGGAATATGACATGTTTATTCCAGAAAACAAACTTTTGCTTGTTCCTACTTGGCATTTCTTTCTGAGGAAAGCAACTATGAGACTGAGCTGTATGCTACAAAACCCCAGTCTCATTTCTCATCTCTGCCATCAGTTTAGGCAAGCTGCTGTCAACACAGTTTCTAGTCATTTATTGTGATATACTGACTGATCTTAGTATGGTGTAACATATGTGGAAGCACATATGTGCTATATAATTGATATCTCTTGCTTCTCTGTGGACAAATAACTGCATCATGTTGGAAAAGTTCTTAATTAGTAGAAGGCAGAGATTGAATTTCATTTTCCTTTTTCCTGCAAACCCTTTATTTTACTTATTCCAAGGTGATAATTTTCATATGCTGTGCTCTGAAGGGGGGGGGGGGCAATATTAACTTCAATTCTGGCATTCAAAAAGGCCTTAATCGTTTTTTACTGTTGCCTTTTCTAAAGTCAATTTTGATGATCTCATTCAGTATCCCTTATGCACCTTTTGAGATTCTACTGTTTCTCTCTCTCTCTCTCTGCATGGCTTTGTGAGGGCTTGGCCTTGAAAAGTGACTAATAAATAACTTAATTATTTTTAAGAGTTATTTATTAGTCATTTTTCATGGCCAAACCCTCACAAAGCCCTCCAGAAGTTTGAAAAAAGCATTACTTTCAGTCAAGGCACATCAAGCTTCTTTACATGGGGAAAAAAATTCTTTCCTTCTGGTTGAAAGCTTACACAAATAATAAAAGTAGATCATTCAGTTGACCTGGCATAAAAGTTTTAGGTCACGTATACCTGAGCTTTTGTTGGATGCATAGTATGTGCGGTTTTGCTTAAAACTGAGGCAATCTCATTTTAGGTTGAGAGAGAGTTTATGTATATGTCAATAACCAGTAGAGCTACATTGAATACACTATTAAACACAGAATTAAAACAATGTATGCATAATTTTGTACAGGTATATTGTGAAACAAGACTTTTGACAGCCACAATAGTGTAAATAACAAACAACTTCTGATGAAACACACTTTGTGTAAACAAAAGTAGTCAGGAGTTTTACAAAACTGGATTTAAGCTCTTGCAACTGACTGGTGAACAAGAAATCAAGAGAAGCATAATTAGCCTTATTTTGACCCCTCCACTGGCATCCCTCCAAAAGGGAGATGGCACCATAGACTTCCCAGACATGCTCTTCATGTGCATTTGTCTATGTGTGCATTAAAGGTGGGGTTACACACTGAATGCTGAGTTCATTGTGCTTACTTTTATACTCTACTTTCTCCTAAAGGTGCAGTTATATGTAGTTCAGTTCTCGGTCGAGTGATTAAGAGCAGAACACTGCTTACCTGTTTGGGAAATCCTATTATGAGTTGTGCTGTGTCTGTGTGCCTTGGAGGTTAACTCGAGCAGATTACCAAAGCACTGAAATAGCTTCCTACCAGTAATATATATGGGCAGGGATCTATTATGCTGCACATAGATGTATACTTAGTTCCATGATTTGCAATGAGAAGTAGTTGGATAATTGAGGCAGACTAGGTTTAAATGTACTTCTTGCCTAATTTGGAACAGTTTTCAATAGAAGTAATAGTAGAGGAGCAGGAGAAGTTCTGTTTTGTTCTGAGCAGTGTGATGTATGGATGGGTGTCTTAAAAGTATTCAAGATTTTGAAAATGGACTTCCCATATATGAATGCAGCACCCCATTGCATAACATTGGCAACAAATTGCTCATCATTAGAATCCTTTGAGTACATTTATTACAGTTTTTTTATGTTGATTGCAAGCTGCATTTTTAGGCGGTTGCTTTTTTTAAAAAAGCTCCTCAAACCCTTAATGAAGATGCTCATTAGGACTGTTTTCTTAACAAACTATCAGCTAGACCTTGAGTATTTTCTCAGAAGCAGCCTGCATAATCATTGGGCAGGGTTCACCTAATGTGGCCTGTCAGTGGAACCTCTGACTTTCCCTCCCCTGCCCCATACTTCCGAAATTGGCTGGAGGGTGGGTGGGAGAAACTCTGAAACCGTGGAGAAGGGAAGGGGAGATTGTTCCATCTGGCAAGCTGAAAAAGCTTTTGCAAATGGAACATTTGTAATAGCGTGACATGGAATTCCACCCATTGTATCATCCCTCCCCCACATCCTTCCTAAACTAAATAAAATAGCTTAATGTTAAATATATCAGTATAAAAGACTGTTGTGGGACAACTCACAAATTATCTAGCCACTGTATACATAACTAGTTAAAGAAATTAATATCCATGTCTTTCTGCCTTCATTAATTCTAAATTTCTTTAAACAAAAATGAAAGGTTTTGGCTTCAGCAAAGAGACTTTCTGTATCTTGCTTTCCTGTGTAGCTCTCTTGTTTAAAATAAGAACAAATACACTGCACAGCAAGAGGTGTATTGAGAAGCTACAGTACAGCAGACATTTCTGAGGCTCTTCCCCACTCTTTTTATTATTATTGAGAAGAGCTATCTAACCTAACTGTTGACACACATTATAGTGAACTCTTATGCAAACCCCACTGAACTTAAGAATTTGTGAAAGGGCATACTTGCTGGTTCACTGGAAACCTGCTGTAGATTGTGTTCATTATCTCTGTGCAGTCTTGCTAGTCAATTACACTTCCTAACTGGTAGTCTCTCCCTCTGCTCCCAGCTGTTTATGTCACATGTGTCCCTACACAACCCAGTTTGAATCTGAGCACTTGATAATTTCCTGTCACACACAACATGAGAGTGGCATTAAAACCTGGAGGCTTTCTATATTTTACTCCTCTCCACCAGGCTGCAGCAGATGGAGAGATGGGGTTGGGGGACGCTTCACTGCCATGGCTGTGAGAACTAAAGCCACTTCTATTCCTTTCCCTCAACCGTTTCCATTCTAAGTAACTTGAAATTAGTGCCTGGCTTCACTTATTTATTTTTCTCTTCTGTGTTGTCTATTAGATTGTAAGCCTGCAGGCTGGGACTGTCTTGTATTTAATATTTGTGCTGTGCTTTGTAAATTTCAAGTGCTTTTAAAATAATTATGATGCAAAAACATGTGTTGAAACAAATCTTCCTACTTGGCATTTACATGGCTGCAGTGAGAGTGGGAAAGAAAAGTAAGATTCAAAGCAGCTGATTTTGAGGGGCCTTGGGGGAAAGCACCCTACCTTGGCCCCCTGCTCCTCCTGTCTGTAATAAATAAAAAATAAATAAATGAAGTTTCTTCTACTTCACATGATTTTTGTAAGGATATATGTGGTGAGAATTCTCAGGTGTATTTCACAATAGTACTTCTAGTTCATTTATTTGAAAATAGTTTTATGGTGACTGGCTGCAGTATCACTGTAAGATAGGATTGGAGGATCTACAGCCAGTTAAGCCATGCATGATTTTTAGGGGGGGATGTGGCTCTATCAGAATGGCTCCCTACACTGCCACCCCTGGAAAATCCCTCTTCTGGTGTGCCCCATTAGGCTTAGGAAAACAGGTCCCATTCCTGAATTGCTGCCTTTTTTCTAAGCCATTTGCTGGAGAAAGGGAGATAAGGGAAGGAATAAAAAAAAGATAAGAGGAAGGGAGGTTTAAATGACTCTGTGTGAGTGGGGATTGAATGGGTTAATGGAGGGGGTGGGATGGACAAGCTCACCACCAACATCCAACCCCCAGAGATTTACCCACAAGGATAATTAAGGCTCAGGCTGAAACAGGTTCTCAACCCCTGTTGTAAAGCATCTCAACTTCGTTACTGATGTATTGATGGATACATCACTTGCTGCCTGATCCTTTAGTCAGTTAAGAGGTACTACTAGTTTTAAATCTCTGTTAGCTGCTTTAAAATCAGTGATGGAGTTCTCCAGTGGCTGTAATTGGCTACTTACAGCAGCCAGATGCTATTTTGAAGGCTGGTTTTTTAAATTAAAAAACACACACACACACACACACACACACACACACACACACAATTTGTACAAATGTGAGCAGCACAGCTTTATGTACTCAGCTGGTTTGGGTCTGTGCCCAGAGGAAGGGGTTTCAATTTTTTTTTAAAAAAAAATCCTACTTAGCTTTATGAGATCTTAGTGTTTATTTTGTCACCCTAATTTTACTTCCGCAGTTTGATAGAGAGTGAGAGAGAGATGTACATCCAAATTTACTATAATTATTTTCTAAATTACTTGTGGATTATAAGATCCTCCTTTGAGACGCATGTACTGGGTCATCCCAGTTTCTTCATTTTTCAGCACCTTGTGAAATCTATTCATATAACTAGATAGTCGCTTAGGAGCAAGTCATACCAATGAACATGTTCCATTTTTCTGACACTCTCTTAATTTTCCCTTTTTTCAGGATGCTAGGAAAGCATGTGCTGATGCTACGTTGGCCCAGGTAGGTGGATGCTCAGTGAACATGTAATCAAAAGTATCTTGGTGTTATCAAACTTTTTTTTACAAAACAAACAACCCAAAAATTGCTTATATGAAGGACAAAGCTGAGGTATTTCAACTTGGTTTAATAGGAATGTTTTCTTTGAAAGGTTGCTGTATGATCACCATTTCAGTTTTCTTGGCAGCAGATGCTATGCTTACCACAGAAAGCTTCCTTAAATCATCCTCATTTATCACTGTCACCTGTCTGATTTATATGTAATGCTCTCAGTTTTATAACTACATCACATTCTCAGTCTCATTCCCTTTGTGCTTTCTCCTGGATGACTTAAAACATGGCTGAGGCTTACGTTAGTGCAAGCTTTAACCCTGATTATTGCTAACCTGGGTATGCACAGGATTGAAGCTTGTTTCAAAACTGATTTGACTGTAAACACTGGTTAGCAATCATATGGAAGATTCATGCCGGGGAGGGTGGTTGGAGTCCTGCAGCCTCCCCTTTTTAATCTGTGGTCCTTAAGGAGTTGCATCCAGTTCACAGATGCTGTCCCAAAATGCCTGTTGCATGTGATGATAGACCAACAACTATTGCCTTGAAGTGCTTCTTCTATTTAGCATCAGAGGGTGTGTAAAGCAGAAGACATCCAGAAAGGTAGTTGTGTTGGTCCGTTGCAACAAAAGCAACAAAGAGCCTTGCAGCACCTTAATAAGAAGGTTCACCTTCTTGCTTATGCTGGGCTTTGTCCTTTAGATGTAGCCTTCAGTATGTCTAATGTTATAAGCATTGCTTGGCCATCTGTTGCCTTTCCCAGCATTAAGTTTGTTAGTCTTCAGATTTTTGAACAAGAGGTCAAAAAATCAAAGTACATTAGACCTCTTGCAGCCAGTGGGGCAAGCTACCCAACACATAAAAAAGGAGCCAACAACAACTAATGTTCCCAATTTGAATTCGGCTTCCTATTGCTTGTCCTGCTGAAGCTTTTTGGCCAGAATCTGAAGTTAAATGACATGATTATTATGATCATTCAAATTAACCTTAAGGTCCCAGGGTGGATTACAACAATTAAAACATAACTTTATTATTAAACCACATTTGCACAATGTTAAAAACAACTTTTAAAATACAGAAATTAGATGGGACCTAAAAATAATGGTGTGTGAGTAGAGGAAGGAGATGCCCGCTATTTGCTTCCACTGCTAATGTTGACCCAAAGTGATGTGGACTGCAAAACATTCTTTTTAGCACAATTTATGGGGAATCATTCATGTTTGACAGTTGCCCAAAAATGCTGAATGAACAGTCTTTTACTTATGCTGTAACGTAGACTATGGGGACAGGGAGGGAGCTTCTAAGAATCTGACATACAGCAGAGGAAGGCAATTATGAAGGAATTCTAAATCCGGAAAGCAGCCTGTACCCTACTAAGCTGCCTTGACAGATTTCAAGAGGAAGCAGGAATTCTTTGCCTGTGTCCTTTGGCTAAATAATTGTGTTACATGGAGACAGAACAAATATGCAGACATTTTTTTTTAAGTGGGCTGTGCTACAAACTTTTCTGGCTTCACTGCAGTATGCTACAGAGAAGCCTTAAATTTAATTGGCCACAGTACAGGGAAATGTGTTGAAGGCATTTATCTCCCTTTTACTAGTGTTTTCCTAGAAGATACGATTTTAGACAACAAAGAATACTCTAAAAGATTATTTTAGACAAAACCTGTAGCAGGGTTTTTAAAACCCTTATGGCAGTCTTTCCCAACATGGTGCTCTCCAGCTGTTTTGGACTACAGCTATCCTCACCCACAGGCATCATGGGCAAATGTCAGGAATGATTGTGAGCTCAAGGGCACCAGATTGGGGAAGGCTGTCTTATGGCATGAAGTCAGAGGTCACTTCCATCAAGATGCATGAAATGATAGCCTCCATTGCTAGGTAGGAGTGTGAATGTATGGCTAATATACAAAACCAAAATAATATGGTTCCAGAAAAAGGGATGATGAAAGAACACCCACAATGCATGTCATTTCTGGGGATGTTTAAATATCTGCCCTTGACAAAAGCTGAGGGGAAAACATTCAGTCGAGCTAACATAAAGGCGCTGCGTTGGACTGGAATTATTAATTTTGAAATACTTTATAAGTGACCCTGTTATCTGTTGTATTTAAACCATAGAAGTTGGAGCAAATTTTATTTACAGCTGACTTAATGTTTTGTTTTTCAATGTCCCTTAATCTGGTTTGAATATTACGATAAATATATTGCTCACTTGAATTATACAAGAGTTCCAAGTCAGTACCAATAGATCTGATTTTGCTATGCAAGAGTTGGAACCATCTGGATTTATAGCAGTCCTTAAGTAAGTCAGAAAGTAGACAGTGAAAAATGAAGCAGTGGAAATGCCATGTGAGTACTTTCCTGCTTAAAAAAACAACAACAAAAACCCTGCAAGTTGTCTTTCAGTTCTGTGATAATTCTGAGGTGGGGAATCTGTGCCTTTCCCTATGTTGCTGGCTCCCAGTTTCCATCAGCCCTGTCCGGTATAACCAATAGTCAGGTGATGGGATGTTGTCCAGCAACATCTGGATGTTCCCAGGTTGCCCACCTCTGATAAATTATGCTTATACTAGAAGTTTGAAATGAGAAGCTTGTTTGGGAAGAAGCAGTAGTAAGCACCTTTCAGAGCGTCTAGTAATGTGTTTTGGTCAAGTTCTTTGGTGCAACAGGGAAAGAAATTCAAGAAGAGAGAGTAGTTTCATTTAATGCTTCTTCGGTCAGGAAATGCTTTTGCAGCTGACAATTATAAATCTGTACAATTAACCTCCCATTTAGATCACAGCCAACATTGATCCAGTGGGTCGTATTCAGATGCGCACTAGAAGAACACTGCGGGGACACTTGGCTAAAATTTATGCAATGCACTGGGGCACTGATTCCAGGTGAGTTCCTGTGCTGCAGAAGGACCATCTTGAGTTGGTCACAACCTCTCAGCCTAATGATTGTGAGGATAAGATGGGGGGACGATGTATGCTACTTTGAGCCCCTTGGAGGAAAGGTGGGATAAAAATGTATTAAAAAATGACTGGGCCTTGCTTGAAGGAATTCAAGAAGCAGACTGTAGACAGGCAGAGGGAGAGGAAATAAACTAGTGGCAGAAGGGTGGAATGAGGAAGGCAAAGATAACAAGGGATAACTAAGTCCAGAGATTGCAGTTGCAACAGCAACGTGTGTGTGTGTGTGTGTGTGTGTGTGTGTGTGTGTGTGTGTGTGTATCTGACTGCCAGTTTCTACTTTCCAGCAGCCCTGGCAGAACTAAAATATAACCGTGGCATTTTTGGGATTCCCACTTGAAGATGTCACTTTTGCCCCCAAAATGTGTTTCCTTTTACCCAAGACATAGATGTACATTTTACGCAGCTGTACAAGGGATAGATGTACATTTTACATAGGCAAGGTTCTGAAGGGCCATATGTTTGCCTAGCAGGAGAGATTTCCCGCTAGCACCACCACTTAGTCTTGTGTTTAAAAGTACAGGCAGTTACTTCATAGGGAATTTCATAATTCTATTGCCCTACTCTAGTACCAAAGGAATCGAGCAACACTGAAAACTAATAACATTTGTTCATCTATGCCGGCAGCAAAACTGAAATCCATTTTCATATGTTGGTTTCTCCTTGCGTGGAAGAAATACAGATAGAAAATACCTTATGGCTGCTCTAAAATTATTTTAAAATAATATTTCTGAAGCTCTCACACTTCTAAATATTCAGAGATCCAAAGCTGGCAGTCAGCAGGGTGAATATGCTGTTGTCATGGATTGCCAGAGAACAATCAATGTTCTCATAATTTTTTTAAAAATTAAATATTTGTATATAGTGGATTTGTCTGCTCATAGTTAATAGTGATTAAATCAGCAGAAGCTGATGGGGGGAGAGGGCTTTAATCTAATGAAAGCAATCTTACTAATTCACTTGATCTTGTTTGTTCAAGTTAAATAATCTGCACTACTCTTAAGCACCTTACAGAACCCTAGATTTATCCTTAAGAATAGAAAAGACCAGGGAAGATGGTACATTAGAGGAAGTATGTCACTTCCAGTTGAATTCTGTCTGTTGCTTCCATTAATACAGTTTCGTAGGAAATGTGTTATATTGGAAACATTCACAGTGAGAGCCAGTTAAGTCCACTGATCAGCGGGCGACCTTGATTGAAATATTTACTCCATCATGGGCTCCCTGGATGACTTTGGGCGGATCCCGCTGCCTCAATTTCTCAATATGTAAAAAGGACTTTCAATGGCAGCTTTAGATGATAACGGGAGTAAAAAAATTTGCATATCAAAATAGACTGTTGAATTGATTAAGACTAATGTATTCCAATGTAATTTGTCTTCCTGCACTTCTGATGTATGCTTTGTTTACATTTAACTTTTTATCTCTTTTCCCTAACCTGCCCTTCCAGGCTTCTCGTTAGTGCATCACAGGATGGCAAGCTTATCATTTGGGACAGCTACACCACAAACAAGGTGAGAGCAATTAATAAGGTTCAATGACTTAATTCCAACTTGGCTAAGGGAGGAAAAGCAAACTACAGGAAGAACACTAATAAAACAAATCCTTCAGATTGTGTATTTTTGTTCGGCTTTTGTTTTATTCTGTGAAAGAAGGATCCCATGGAGGGGCAAATATAGACTAATTATAGACTAAAGTAATAGCTCAGGGTCCCGTCCACCCCCTCCCCCCTCTTTGAGAGATGAGAAGAGAGAAGCTAAGTAGTGGGTTTGTTTTCTTAGAGACATAAGCTGTGTGGGGCAAAGAAGCTTCTGTGGTTCTGGCCTTTATAGTGAAAACTGATGGAGATATTCAAGATAAGCCTTGGCATCCTGAGTGCAGTTGCATGTGACATGGATCTTGATTAGAACAGGCTTAACACCTTTAACAGTGGTTAAACACTAAGTGATTTTGCATTTAGTTATGTGGGTACTGAAAGGAGAAAGCAAGCACTGTAGTGATTTATGAACTGAAAAGTATAGCTAGGCAAGAACAGAAAGTTGGACTTAACCATGAAGTGATGTTCTCATCAGCAGGGAATGGAGCTGACAAATGGAAGAAGGCAAGGCCAAACCAGGGGGATGGGGTGGGATTGTTATGACCTTCCTGGAGATGAAAAGCATTCCAGTTACAGGAATTTACTTCAGCATAGAAATTGCTTATGAATTAAAAAAAGAAAAAGGAAATCATTAACAAAAAATAGTTGTCAACAATTTAATAGTAGTTACAAAGAAAAAATAGAGGGACAGGAAGGAGAAATCCAACAGTGTACCTAAGAGTTAATGTGGGAAGTTGCATAGGTGAAATGCACAATGGATGGATCTGTCTGCTCTACACCCAGCTTCCCATTCTTGGGAGGTGGAGGAATAGACAGCAAAGAGGCTGTCTAATATGTCATTTCAAGAGCATGAACCCCAAAACAAAGAGAAATCAATAACTCTTTATAGCGCCTGTTGTGGGGCCCATATATGGAGGGGATAATTCAGCATGACCAAACTTGATGAGCTTTGAATGTCATTTGAGGATGGAGATTGACCTGTTGACCGCTTTGTGACTTTGGCCCAAGGCAGATGTGGTAGCCTTTCCGCGCGTGAAAAAAGGCTGTTACACCCATGTGTATCCACACCTGTGCATAATAAGTTAGCCAATGTGTTCCCTAACCCCTGTACTGATTGTGCTTCTGGGGATTTCTTCCTTGCTCACCAATACTGGCAAATTGAGAGCCCAGGGTCCTGAGTAAGTCTAATGTAGACCTCGGGTGCTTGGCAAAAACTGTGTATATACTGTTCCTCATTCCTTGGTGAACACAATGAGGGTGGAATTGGTCTCCTGATACTGTCAGATTCACCTTTGTTTTTTTCTGGCATAGGGTGTGGCTGCAACCTTTGGACAGTGCTGACTTGGAGTGATCTCTGGGAATTCTTTTCAAGGAACAATACAAAGTCCACGTAACAGTGGATTTAACTATATTGGACTGGGGAATCACTGTCCCTACATTTAGCTTGACCTCATTGGCTGCTAAAGTGTAGGGAATAAAAATCTTGGCATCTAAGCTTGCATTTGTCACCAGGGGCAAAAACCTTAGTCAAATTCTATAAATGCAGAAACATACATTTTGATGAGGTGTGCATACCAGGAGTTCATTGGGTCAAAGGCTTGAGAACCTGAGCAATGGACATCCAATGCCACCTTAATGCCTAAGGATTAGGGGCTCATGAGATTTTAAGTAGAAAAAGCTTCGCCTTTAGTTGTATCTACAACTTTTGGAACCAAAATGCCAGAAATTAGTGTAGCAACAGGGCCATTCACTAGGGAGACCCTTCAAAATTCCCAATGGCTTGCATGAGGCAGTTCTTATTTAAGCTGTCACTATATAGAAGAGCTAACCAGTTCCTGCTGTTGCCCTTGCAAATGATAGAGCAACCACTTTGTCACTATTAACCTCCCAAGGGTAAAAATGGTGGGGGAAACAGAAGAGGGCTTAGAGAACCTTGTTGCTCCCCCCACACACCTGTAGTTGCCCTTCTCTCTTGGCACCTGTGGGCAATAGTTAGCAGCAGATACCATTTTACGAATTTTTGGGGCACTGCAGAATGTCATGGAGTGTTTCTAAGTAATGCACCTGACATTAATTGGTCTGCTTACTACAGTCACTTACAGCAGATCAGAACCCATATGTTTACAGTGAAAAGATAGGGGAGAAAAATTACCCTGTGGCTATGATTGTAATGAGGTAACTAATTTTCATTACAGTGTTACTTTTCACCACATTCCTGTTTCAGTGGGCAGGGAAGGGTGAGAAATGAACACTTGCCCCCCGCCATACAGTGGTACCTCAGGTTACAGACTCTGCTAACCCAGAAATAGTACCTCAGGTTAAGGCGGCACGGCAGCAGCGGGAGGCCCCATTAGCTAAAGTGGTGCTTCAGGTTAAGAACAGTTTCAGGTTAAGAACGCACCTCCGGAACGAATTAAGTTCTTAACCCGAGGTACCACTGTATTCTATATTTGCTCATGCCATCCACAAGCTTCAAGACAGTATTATAAAAGTCAAGTGACTCTGCAGTTCCCCAGTATTTGTCCTCCCGTGTGATCAAGCATAATTGCATACCTCCAAGAAGATCAAACGTTCCGAGATGGGAAACTTACCAGAGTCCTGTTGTCAAATTACAGGCTTTTGTCATATTTATCTCTCACCCCCTTGCTCCCCTTGCCCTGCCAAAAAAGGATAAGGAGACTTTTGTCAGTAAAGGGTATTAATCAAATCCAGGAAATTGGATGACAGTTCTGCAATAACCAGAATGTAGTTTTAGATTAGTATTTTTATAAGTCTTTGGCTAGATTACACATATGAAGTCATGTCTAAATATATCTCTAGCAACACTGCTGTAGCTAAGCAGTCTTGCACTTGTGCTGGATGTGATGGTGGTCCTAACAAAGAAGATGCCTGTAAAAAAGTGCCCTCTTCCAGTGATGCGTTTATGAGCAACCACTTTGAGGCATTTCATTGGCTGTCAGGGAGGGGATATATTCTTTGGTGATTAAATAGCTGTATTTTTAGTAATGAAGCATCACACCTATTGCAGTGACGTGCTCAACTAACATGTGCTGGCTGTTGATTTTTTTCTTCTTTTAATCCCTAAAAGAGAAAATGTTAAAAAAAAACTTCCAAGGGCTTTATTTCATAGTAAATCTCAGGGGCACACAAATAAATGCAGCAGCCCTGGCTCATGGAGCTTATAAGCATGAAAGATGGGGAAGTTTTGATGAGAAAAGGTAGAATTAAGCCGAGTTGAAAAAGCTTAGAATTGAAATGCGGAAATGTTACCGTTGTTGAAAGCAAAAGAAATTTCAAATGCAGACTATGATAATATGTAGTTGGGGTTGGAAAAAAAGCACAGAAGCCTGGGCTTCTGAAAATGTGATATTGATGGCTGGGAATGGGAAATTTTCCAATAATGGATGCAGGCTCCAAAATAGGGCTTTGGCTAGACAATTTGAAACCTTCCTCAAATCCTCTTTGCAACCACCATGTGAACATAGAGCTTAGGACTCTGTTTCTTGTAAACTTAATCTACTGCATGTAGCTATTTCTTACAGCCAGGTTTCTGTCTAGTACTGTATACAAGAACACAAGAAGAGCCTGCTGGATCACACCAAAAACCCATGTAGGCCGACACCCTGTTCCCCACATTGGCCAACCAGACTCCTATGGGAAGCCCACAAGCAGGACATGATGGAAATAATCCTTTCCTGCTGTTGTTTCCCAGCAATCTTTAGAGGTTCACTGCCTCTTGTATTGTTTTAAAAAGGGTTTTAAGGATGTTCTGCAAATGTTGGAAGGCAGCATACAAATTGACAAGTAATATTTATTCTGGAGCATGTAACCTTTTGCACAGTTCTAATTTTGTTTCAGTGGGGTTTCTGCAGGAGAATTTTCTGGTGGGTTATCCCCCCCCCCCCCCCCGCCCCAAAGTCAGATCTGTTTCTCTCCCACTACACTGCGTTTAGCAAAGGAAAATAAATCTACAGCCTGGGTTGGCCACCTTTCTTTACCTCTTAATAATGGACAAGGAACCTAACAAAATGGCAGCTTTACCCCCCTCTTTTCCCCCCATTCTAGGTCCATGCTATTCCCCTGCGTTCATCCTGGGTAATGACTTGCGCATATGCTCCATCTGGAAACTATGTGGCCTGCGGTGGTCTTGATAACATTTGTTCCATTTACAACCTGAAAACACGTGAAGGCAATGTACGTGTAAGCCGTGAACTGGCTGGCCATACAGGTGAGTGTGTTTTTGCTTCAGTTAGCTCTACAACATGGGTAGGCAAACTAAGGCCCAGGGGTCAGATCTGGCCCAATCGCCTTCTAAATCCGGCTTGCGGATGGTCCAGGAATCAGTGTGTCTTTACATGAGTAGAATGTGTGCTTTTATTTAAAATTCATCTCTGGGTTATTGTGGGGCATAGGAATTCTTTCACATTTCCCCCCCAAAATATAGTTCGGCCCCCCCCCCAAGGTCTGAGGGACAGTGGCATCTCTTGAAAGACTGCCTTACATCTTGCTTGCACGTGACACATGGCTTTCAGCAACCTAGTGATATTTATTTCTGCCACCTTCCCCCTCCTCACATTTTCACCTTAAAAAACAAAAGCACAAAGGCTAGGGGACAAATTTAGCAATAAATCCATAGTTTTACGGGCAGTTACGTTACTAAAAAGCATTAATGGTTTCCGTTGTCTTCTGTAAATCTTGTTGTCTAGACATTCCTCCCAAAACCGGTCTTTTAAAAAAAGCAAACATTGCCACATCCAACACTATATAAACTAAGAATAATCTTTATGTAGCAAACATTATGATAGGTGCTTAAGCATTTTGTTTCCTTATTTTCCAGTACCATGGTCAGGTTCCTTTATTTAATAGATTAAAATCCTGATGTATTTTCTTCTAAAGACTGAGCATCTGTTTCACTTTGGTCAAAGTTCCAAATGTATAATTGGAACTTTGGTCAGGCTTTGGTTGGTCTGTGTGTGTGTTGCTCTATGCCCGTTTTTCCACTATGAGCTAAATGGTTTGTGTGCCAGCTAACTGGCATGACTACCTCCAGGGAATCCTGAGTGCTGTAATTTGTTGAGAGGTCCGAGAATTCTGTGTTGAAGATTCCTACTCCACCCTCAAACTACAGTTCCCAGGATTCCCTGGAAAGGGGAATAATTGTGTAGCCGCTTCATGGTGTAGATGTTCATCTGGACAGCAGAGGGAGATAGCAAAAGAGCTAGTCTCTTAGATATGCCGAGTCCTCTGGTGTTGATGTGTTGCCTGTGTGAACTTTGGAACTGAGTGGAAGTTTCCTGCCTTTACTTAGACGCTGGTCTCCTTGGTGTACTTTTATGCAAATGGGCACCATATTTAACATTCAGTAAAGCCCCCACAAAGTTCCAGTTTGCTCCTGAAATCAGTAGTAATACATCAGATGAGCTGCAGAAGAGAACTGGCTCAGGAGGAATTCCATCTTGCAAGGTTACAGATTCATGCCCCCTCCCCCCGCCACCTCTCCCAGAGCTATGTCACATTTTTACGCCGTCTTTTGTTTCTGTAAAAGAACAGAATCTCAAGGTGCGGCCAAGCGCAGAGGCCTCTTCCTCCAGAGGTTGCCAGCTTGGCTCCGGAAAAACCTTTAACAGTTCTTAAGAGGAAACCTCAGGCGGGCTCTGTGTCTTGCTGGCTTTCCACCGCTGCAAGGCTTTACTGATACTGGCTAAAGGGAGCTCTCTGAAAACTGCTCACAGAGGGGAACTAAGGTTACTCGGCAATGAATAGTTATTTATAATCCAGCAAAGCCAAAGTGTTCAGAACTCTCAATTTAATGTAATGAATAACAAATGCCGTATTCAAACTGGTGTTTGTGGTGCATTTCTTGCATCGTCTTTTAGCTGCTTCATAGGAGCTCTGTGCTATGAGCAGTTAAAACTGATTCTTGGCAGTTTTGATAACGCAGGCAAATCATGTTCACAAAAAAAGCTCTTCGTAGGAGGCAAAAGAGAAAAAGAGTGAACAGCTGTTGTGATGGGATTTTTGTTTTGTTTGATCAACCTTTTCTTTGAGCATAAGGAGAGGACACCTGATAGGCCTGTACTTCTGGTGAACTGCTGTTTGACACAGCGCTAGCTACTTTCAAAAGCGGCCGTAGCCTTTGCGTTCTGGAATTATGGTCTCTGCTGAATTGATCTGTCCATATACCTAGCTTATTACAAACCCAGTTCAAGGAGCTTGGGGTGAGGGCAAAGTGGCCAGTCATGATAGTAACAGCTATGGGACCAGGCCTCAGAAGTTGATGTGTTTAATCTGTGATTCTAAGAAGCAATACTGCGATGTAGAGCAGGAAAAAGTTCAGAAAAGAGAAACCAGCATGATCAAGAGGCTGGAGCAACTCCTCTGTGAGAAAAGGTTATAACATATTGGGGGCTTTTTAGCTTAGAAAAAAAAAGAAAGTAAGGCAGGGCATGATAGAGGTGTGTAAAATTATGCATGGTGTGAGAAAAGCAAATGCACTTCTTCGCAGAGCATGTAATTTAAGCTATGAAATTCACTCCCGCTGGAGGCCATGGTGGCTGCTAACTTGAATTATTATGACAGAAGATTAGGCAAGTTCATGGAAGATAAGGCTATTGGTGAATGCGATCCAGGATGGTTATGTTCTATCTCAAGAGTTTGAGTCAGTCTGCTCCTGAATACCAGTTGCTGGAAATCGTAAGTGGCGAGAGTGCTGTAGTGCTCAGCTCCCTGCTTGTGGGCATCTGGTTGGCCACTGTCAGAAGTGTTGAAGTAGTTGGGCCTTTGGCCGAATCCAGCAGGGCTTTTCTTATAATACTTTACTGTGTGAAAGCTTTTCCCGAAATACGTTTAAGATGTTTGGGGTCCCTTGGCCCTGGCCTACATCTTTGTCTTGCTGTTGGAGAAAAGAAAGTGGAAGTTAACAAAAACAATGGGTGTGAGATGCAAAAAGGAAGTGTCCATATTTATTCACATTTCTTTCTTTTTAAATCCTTTTCCTGCTGCAGGTTACTTGTCATGTTGCCGTTTTGTGGATGATAATCAAATTGTTACCAGCTCTGGAGATACCACTTGGTAAGGAGCACACCAATAGTGTTACTGTAGAGATTGGCTTATATGCTAAACAAACTTAGGGAGTGCCTTTTCTCTAGTGTCTACTCCCTGCTTTGCTCGCTTTCGACTAGCAAGGAGATTTAATAAGCATTGATCTTTACCAGTCTGAGAACAGGACAGCTTAAGCATACCTTTCCTTCCCATGAATGCTATTCCTGTTTGCATGTGTGAATGTAGCATACATATTTAATGTTAGGATAAATTCAGAAAACTGAAGTTACAAAAAACACACAAGAAGAGTTTTGTAGACTAGACTCAATATTTTTACTGCTATAGCCTTGCAATCTTCACTGAGGTGGGTGCTCCAGCTGTAAATAAAACATATTTGTTTTATTTGTGTGGGGGTTGTGTTCCAGGACATTGAGTGTGACGACAGAGCATGTATAAGCCTGCCCATGCTCCCATTTCCTGCCACTTCTGGGTTCGTGGCGATGCGGGAGTGCACAGTTGCGCATGCCTTGAACGTGCACAAAATGGTCACTACCTGTATGTAGTTGCTTAGGGCTCTTAATTCCTTTGAGAAAGAGAGCTCTAACTGCAAAGAAAATTAGTCTCCCATCTGGAAAAAGTCTACTTGCCTGTGTGTTAAGAATGTTTTCATTGGATCTTCAAAACACGCTGGTATCTAAGGTGGCAGATTCACTGTTTTATTTTTTATTGTAAACTTCCCACAGATCTTCATGTTACCCCTCTGTCTGTTATATGTTCATCTGAGAGTGTACTTCCTAGTATAGTTATGCACCCTGAAGCACCTCCCCCCCCCCAGATTTTTTTTTAAATGGAAGAGCACTCCTGTCATGTGTGTCCTCACCTTTAATCTGCCCATATGAATGCCTACTACCTCAGTGCAAGCAAGGCCAAAGTGAACCACTATTTTAGACAAACCACAGTGTCTCGGCCTTATTTTCCCTAGTGTTATTTCCTAGTATTGCTTTTCTTTTCCTTCCCTAGATTTCTGTTACTGAGTTAATAATATGTAAACAAACAATTGGAAGCACTATATAAATGCTTGCTTGTTTTACTATGATGGTCACCCTTTTCATTTTGGATTCTCCTTAAACCTTTTCTCCGCCAGCGCCCTTTGGGACATAGAAACAGGCCAGCAAACAACCACATTTACTGGTCATACCGGAGATGTCATGAGCCTGTCCCTCGCTCCTGATTCCAAATGTTTTGTTTCTGGTGCCTGTGATGCCTCTGCAAAGCTGTGGGATGTCCGAGAAGGGATGTGCCGGCAAACCTTCACTGGGCATGAATCAGACATCAATGCCATCTGTGTACGTAAGAACTTTATGGAGAGGAGATGGGATTTTGACAGTGTGTCTGTCTTCATGCATAGCAGGTGGCTGGCAGTTACTATGGACATCTTAGTAAACTGTCTTTTTAATTAACTTGTAAAATACTATTCCAAAATTGATCATAAAAACAATTATTTTATTCCATGAGCGGTATCCAGCTAATTTCCACTTGCCCAGCAGAACATCACCCCCTTGCTTGCTCTCCCTGTGCATGCCCTGTGTCCTCCCCACATTTGCTCCAAAGGTTTTGGGGAACCCCTAGAAGAGAAATAGCAGGGAGGAGAGTGGGGAAGTTCTATTGCACAAGTGGAAATCCTTGCATTGACAGAATGCATTACTATCCAGCTGTGCTGGATACAACCCCATATTTCCATATGAAAAATGAACACATCCTTCTTGTTATTACAGTAAATTGCTCCTATAAATAACTCAACCCAAATATTTACATATATCTGCCCATTATTCAGGTATTGGAAAATCACGAGATCTTCTTGATGGAACTTGAAACAGCTTCCCAGCTGTTGTTGAAGCCTCTTCCAGATCACCTTTCCTGTGTGTTACATCTTTGTTTCTCTTTTTTCTCTCAAGTTCTTCCCAAATGGCAATGCATTTGCCACGGGCTCTGATGATGCTACATGCCGGCTCTTTGATCTCCGTGCTGACCAAGAGCTGATGGTTTATTCCCACGACAACATAATTTGTGGCATCACCTCCGTAGCTTTCTCCAAGAGCGGCCGTCTCCTCCTAGCTGGCTATGATGACTTCAACTGCAATGTGTGGGACACACTCAAAGCTGACAGAGCAGGTAATGCTTCTAGTGTCTCTTGGACTAAAAATAGGGACTGGGGAAAGAAATGTGTGTGATTATGGAACAAGCAGGGTGCTTGAACAAAAGAGGGTGAAGTAAGCAACAAGATGGAGAAGAAAGAATAGAGAACTGAGGCAGTGCTCAGTTGTTGAGTGGAAGTGGGGGGAATCAAATCCATGATCCCTAACTTCGGACACTTGCTTATTATTATTATTATTATTATTATTATTATTATGAACTAACATTCACCCTGAGCAGGTCACACCATTATGACACAATATTTAAAACAGTTTAAAACAAGTTAACAATCACAAAAATAATGTGGGTCTTAAAAATACCTAAAGGATGAAAGGCCAGGGTCAAAAGGTGTGTCTTCAACATTCACCAGAAACTGTATAATGAAGGTGTGGCCACAGAGAATGTCCTCTGCTGGGCTTGGACCACCACCACCCAAGCCTCTGAGGGCAGAGGAACGATCAAGAGAGCTCCTTTTGCTGCTCTTAGCACTTAAGAGGGTCTGTGGGGAAGGAGAGAATCTCTCAGGTATTGGGGCCTAAGTCATTCAGAGCTTTAAACACTGGTGTGAGCACCTTGAATTGAACCCAGAGACAAACTGGCAACCAGTGCAGCTGTTTTAAAATAGGTTATATGCAATCTAAACGAAGCCCCAGCAGAAATCTGACTGCTATTGAAGGCTCCAAGTTGTCTTCAAGGGCAGCCCCACGTAGAACTTACTGCAATTTTAGTCAGATTAGGGCCCCCCTATAGCATCAAAAAACAAAAGTTAAGACAGCCACTCCCCTCTGGTAATTTGAGTGCTAACCTGGGGCACCCTAGGCTAGCAAAGGCATGGCAGTGGTAAAAATAACCTGAAGCCAAGCCACACAATCAGCAAAAGAATATGGTTCAAATCTTGCTGAACCACATCACATCAGATGGTAGCTGTGGGAATCCATATAAAACTTACTCGTACTTACTCAACCTGTCGATTCTGGGCAGGTAATGATCCAAATAAGATACAGAAATAGCCTAGATTCTACAAAACAGACACCTGAATATTGACTGCTGATCACTAATTGCTTTGATGTTGTATTTCTAAAAGCTTTACGTTCCTTTCAAATGCAGCACTTGGGATTGAATATATAAATTCCCATGCAAGGGCTTCAGTTGCATAATCGATCATTTTCAAACATTTTGGTAACTTGTGTGGTAGGAGAAGGCAAGGAAAGAAGAAATCAGAAAGTGAGCGCGGGGGAATAAGCACACACTTTGGACCTCAGAGAGTGAAAGGATGAGTGTGTGCGCTCGCGTGCATGTTCCATATTGCTGCTAACAAAATCGAAGTGGTCCACCATTGCTCCAAAGAACTAGCACCTGTGCAATATTAATGTTTTGACATTACCTCATGATGATTCTTATGAAGAATTGTCAGTTCTGTTGCATAGAAATACTTAACTGTTTAGAATTCACGCTGTGAGTTTTTTGTTTGTTTGTTTGTTTGTTTGTTTGTAAGGTACCTGTAACTCAGTTAATGATTTGTAGCTGCTGATTTTTATGAACTTGCGCTCAGCAAAATGCTCCCTCTCTTAATAGAATTTATTTTATGTTCCTGCCCTTAAACATTGTTTCCAGAGCTTCCACTGTTCATGTACCTTAACTTGACACTTTCTCTCTCCCCCACCCTTTTTGGTATTTACTAATTATAATGGTGGGGGATCTGTCATGTAGTCCTAGAAACCACACCCTCCCACAACAGAGGATCCAGTACTTGTCTGCTTTATATTACTGTTCCAAGAAGAGAAGAAATGTGGAAGAATATGGCAATTTCTTTAAAAGAAAGCTGCCTCTTTACTATGCTACATCGTAACAGAGCAGCCCTTCCAGCAGCTGGTCCTTGCTAGCTCTTTAGTTTCTTGAGTGAGCATACTTTGTCCTCAGTCATAAGCACCCTGTTCATTTTGACAATTATCTGCACCAAAATAGCCCCCTGCCATTTGGACCTGGTTTCTGTGTGGCAGCATGCACAGTGGAACCTCTGTTTGCGACCATAATCCGTTCCGGAGGTCCGTCCGGAGGTCAAAACAGGTTGCTGGGAGAGGCACCGTTGTGCGCAGGCACGAACGGTGATTGCCCACTTCTGCGCATGCGTGAATGGCGATCGCCGCTTCTGCGCATGCGCAAACGGCAGCAAACCCGCGGTTACTTCTGGGTTTGCCGCAGTCGCGACTTGGAATGACCATAAGAAGAGGCGGTGGTAAGTAGAGGTTTGACTGTATTCTCCAACATGCCATTGGTCTCCAGGCTTTGGCTATCTCTCATAATGTGTAGGATTCTGGTGCCTGAGGCTTAGATGCTGCTGACTCAGACTTCCTTGAGGTTTCTGTAGCTGCCCTTTTATGCCTTGTGCAGACAGCTTCACTCTTTGGCTTTTTAGTGTGACAACCGGCTTGGAACCATGATGGGCTGCAATTTGTTTCTACTCGCTTGCTTTAACTGAAGGCTCCAGAACATCTCTGATTGAGATCCTGTGTACAAGAGTTTCTCTGCGAGTGTCATGGTATGGGCAGCCCTTGATGTGCAAGGAGATATGCTTGTCCAAAGCTTTCTCCTTTCACTCAGTTTAGCAGAGAGGTTTGTACATCTGGGGCATTGCCATGTGCATAAAGAACCTCCAGATTGGAACAGCTGAGTAAACCTGTTGAAAAGGGAGCGCTTGTACATCACTGTCATTGAAAGTTGCTTTCTCCCAATTACCAAAGAACAACTTAAATCCTGGGAGCCAAGTAACAGGCTCCACTTATACTTTTTTATTTGTTTGCATATTTCTCTTGACGTTGGAGCATGCAGAATCTGAAACTCTTTTGCTTTTGTTTCTCTGTTCAATTTCTAGGCGTCCTAGCTGGCCATGATAACCGTGTCAGTTGCTTAGGTGTAACTGATGATGGCATGGCGGTGGCAACAGGATCGTGGGATAGCTTCCTCAAGATCTGGAACTAAAGTCTGTAGGTACCTTAAAAAAAAAAGATGGGGGGGGGGGTCCAACATGCTCTCTCCCTACCCCACCCCTTTCTCTCACACACTGAGGCTGACTCCTCTTTCTAGGCTTCTATGATTGGGATGCGTTGTTCAAGAAGTGTAAAGTGCTCATTGGCTTATAAAGCTTGATGGCTCCAGGATGCCAGTTGTTGGCTAACCACAGTGGGAGAGTGCTGTTACCCTCTTCTCCTGCTTCTGAGCTACCCAATAGCATCTGGTTGGCCTTTGTGGGAAAGAGAATGCTGGACTACCTAGGTCTTTGGTGTGATCCAGCAGGACTCTTACATGTAGACATTCCAGGGTGTTCACATTGAAATATCTCCCCCCCCCCACTCTTCTCACACCCAGGCAGGTGTGGGAGCTGTGTGTAGAAGCAGCCTAGTGTTCATAAAATGATTTAATCCACAGTACCTAATACAGATTAAATGTCCTTGTTAATGTAAATCCGGGCCTCTCTTAACTTGCTGAGTTGATGCTTGAGAGAATTCCAAGTAGTGTGTAAATAAATGTGTTGTATTGTTACATAGCTGTGAAACTAGCTTTTGATAGGAAATGAATAGGGTAATAGATTTAATACCTGGGGGAAAAATGTTAAGTATAAATGCAAGGTCCAGGTTGGTTTTAGAATAATTTGGAAGAGAGGGAAAGGATTAGCATTAGAAGTTACTGATGATGATCATTAACAAAACCTTTTGTATGTGTTCTGTGTCAGAATAGCAGTGGACTCCACGCTGACTGGAAGACTTTTCCAACGGTTGAAAATTTAAAATAATGTATCCAATCCAACCATACTAACTTGGACACCCCCCTTTGCCTCCCCCCTCCCATCTTACCCAGCCACCAAAGGGCAAGATCTTTCACGTCTCCTACTGCTGAAATGAAGAGCACAATTATCTCTAAAAGAAGAATTTCTGTGGTTATATACAAAATAGAAAAAGAAGTAAAATTGTGCATTCCTTTTGGGACCACCTTTCGTCTAGAAAACTAAAGGAAACAAACACACTTTGTCTAAGCATGTCCAGACAAAAAAAGAGAAAAAAAATCATTGTGAAGCAGACAACTTTTAACATTCACTGTAGTTTAAAGATTGCAAACCATTGATTTGGTTTTACTGACTTTATGAGTTGGGGGTGGGAGGGCCTTGTTTTATCTCACTTTCAAACTTTGAAGTCGTGTTTGTAGCAGGGTTGATATCTACTTTTTGTTCATATTTCCATTTCCTTTTTTTTCCTCCTTTCGTGCAATTTGATTTTATGGTCAATTGTTGAGCCAAGCCAAGACAAGGGAGTCCAAACCCAGATACATCTGGGATTGTTAATGCTGTAAATTTAGTCCCTGAAGTCTTTTTATTATTATTATTATTTCTGTCTTAGTGTCACAAATTGTTGCACAAATACTGCATATATAGGATAATGTTAAGATAACCAAGCACACGCTGTACATGGTATTGAATGTTTTTTTTAAAATCACCTTTTATGGGTAACAAAATGCAAACTCTAGTTTTTTCCACCCCACCTCACATGTTATTACTCTCTTATTTTGGCATAGTATGGATTTCTTATGCCCACTTTGAGGGTGCTTCATAGCCTAACACTACCCCATAATCTCAATAAACAAACAAGATTCTGTGGATTTGGGCTTTTTCTGGGGGGTGGGAGGTGTTGAAAAGATAAACCTGTTCAGCGCTTGGCTATTCCATCAATTCTTTGTGTATGAAACAATGTACAAATTAATGTTTTTGGAAATAATGATCTTAAAAAAAACTTTCTAAGTTAAACAAGAACAATGGAAAGAGAGAAAATTTGTTTTGGTTTGCCATATTGGGTTGGATTACTCTTTAGAATCGCATGCTGTAGAAATGCTCAAGTGCATATGAGACTAATGTGTCCTTATGTGTTTTCTTTCAAGAAATAACCTGTTTTTTGTTTTGTTTTTTAATTTGGAAACAAAAAGCTGTAACCATTGCTGATCTCCTCATTTACTGTTGCTACTCTGTGCATTAAAACAAAAGGATGGAAAGTACTGAGCTATGCACATTCTGGAGTAGTGTGATAGATAAATCACTATTCTTAATTTGAAAGGAAAAGGAAAAAAAAAAACCCAACCACTTACTTTAAACAATCACTGTAGATTTGATTCTAGGGTGGGGAAGGGAGAGGAATAACATGCTTTTAAATTCCTAACAGCCTGTTGACTTTAGTCAAAGGAGCCCTTTTTATCAGGTTAGATTTTCCTTTCCCCTAACAAGCAACCATTCCTGGCTTTGTGTTTTGAAAATGAAAGAAAAATACAAAAAAAACCACACCTAAACAGCGCTTTGGGCAGCAAATTACTCTGTCTAACGTTGTTCCTCTCTTTTTCACTGTACTGGAATTCTCCCCCCACCCCTTTGCTACAGCAATGGCTATTATCCATTTTGGGGTGTGTCTCTTCCTCTCCCCACCCTCCCTCTGGCAACACTCTGTACAAAATGTGCTGTAATTGTGCGTTTTTAGGCCTGGATTTGGCATTTCAAAAAACAAGAAAAAATGAAGAAAAAAACCCCTCTTCTTCCCCTGCGCCCTCCCCCCTTTATGGAACTATTCTCAGTAGAGCTTTCTCCACACCCTTGTATCCTTCACCTTTTGTATTTAATTTTAAAGTCAGTGTACTTCAAGAAAGCTGGATGCAAGATAGATACTATATTAAAATGTACTGTTATTTAAGATGTAATAAAGCAGTTTGACATGAGTTGTCTTGGGCTGCTTGTTTTTCTCTCCCAAGTTGGAACAGAGATCATAATGGTTCCAAAATGGCAGCCAACCTTATTGTACATTGCCCTCAACGCTTACAAGCAGGAGTCAAAACTGCAGCTTTAAATTAACTAAGAAATCCCCATATCTGGAGTTGGGATGGAATATTCCTGAGGTCATATGAACTGTTGACCTGAAGTGGAGTGTGAGGATGTGGTAGCTTGGTCTTCTAGAACATGGTTTATTGCCTAGAGCATTGTCATCCCTCTGCTTCAGAAGGGAAGGGGTTGGGGTAATGCTGTTTGCTTAGAGTATGTCTTTTGGATCCCCTCCAACCTCAGTTTTTATCAATTTATACGCAATATCTATGCCTGTTACCCGCCTTATGAACCTTGTCGTTAACTTAATATTAATGATACTCTCTCAACCCCCTCCAAAAAATCCCCACAACTTACTACAACAGTAAGACCTGCAATAAATCCAGCATAAAGACAAAATAGACAAATGTAAACTCACCCCAGAGATGCACTCCATTGTCTCCTGAGGCAGATGGATGCAGACAAAAAAGAGGCCTGAAACGTCCCACCAACTGAAGAAGGCCACAGATAATTAAAAGCCCAAGGTCTGGCTGAAATGAAATGTGTTTGCCTGGCACCTAATGATGGTATCAGGAGAGCCTCCCTGGGGTGATATTTCCCCCAGTGGGGAGCCACCTCTGAAAAGGCCTGTTCTCGTGTTGCCACCCTCTGGACCTCTCCTGGAAGGGGCACACAGAAAAGGGCCTCAGATGACAAACGTAGGGCCCGCATCGGTTCATATGGGAAGAGGCACCCCTTGAGGTATTGGTGTCTTGAACTGCTTAAGGCTTTATTGGTCAAAACTGGCACTTTGGAATTGGGTCTGGAAATTAGCTGGTAGCCAGTGCGGTCAGGCTATGGTGGGGGTTATGTGCTCAGACCATCTTGCTCCTGTGAGCAACCTAGCTGCACCACCACCTGTAAACCACTAAGTAGGAATGGAACCGTCACTAGCCAGTCTTTTGTAGATATGGCCTGGATTCTTGGGTTTTTTTACAGGACTTTTACCCTGCTTTTACCCTGAAATGACTCCCAGAGTGCCCCAGTAGTAGTATTTTTTTTTAAGGTGGGGAACCTCAGGTACAGGCCACACCCCTTCCCCAAGGCCACACCCCTCACCAGCTCTACTTTGCATCCTTTAATGTTACTGCCTGGCTGGAGTGTGCCTCCGATCTTTGACAATGCCTCTTGCTTGCCTGGACAGAGGAGAGAGAAGGGTGTGTACAGAAACTGGCCTACTGTACGAAAGGTAACACTTAAAATGATTGATCCACACACCACTGGCACCTGGCCCCTCTAAAAGATTTCCCAGGCAATAATGCAGCCCTCTGAGACTTAGGGTTGTATCCAGTGTTAAGCCTACTCTAATGTAGACCCATCAATATTAGCAGCTAAGTTAGTCATGGCCATTCATTTCATTGGGTCTAATTTGATTAGGACTGAAGGTAGGCTCCGACCCTTAAATTCAGGTTGGCTAGAAATGTGCACACATTTCACCTTGCGTGTTGAAGAAAGCAGAAATCCCTTTTATAAAAAATTAATTGTGTTGAGAAGGGGTGTTGAGCCTTAAAAACACCGAATGTGGTGGAGCTCTTGGTGGTGGTAACGGTGCCCAATGGTTTCAAAACAAAAGCGCTGCTTCTTCCCTTAATTATTCATCAGTCATTTGCTTTAGATTAGTGCTGCCTGACACGGCTGACCCTCGAAGGCGATTACCTGGGGAGCTGGAAGTGGAGAGCAAAGAATCTGTTTAATGCAACAAATCTGTAAATGGCACCATCTGCTCTGGCTGCCCCTTGGAAAATGATGGGTTTTCAACCCTCCCACGGGTCCACAGCCTCCACTTTCCCCTCCACAAACTGCATTTCAGTGTCAGAAGATGTTAAGAACGGCTCTTTAGGAATAGCAATTTGAATCTGCCTGATGTGGGGAGGGGACATGGTTTGGTGTTGGGGCACCTGATTTTCCCACAGAAGGCTTTAAATCTAACTCTTGGCAACCAAAGACAAAAATGGCCCATCTCTGCTTGGGAATCTTAAGAGATACAGTGAGGGTAGAAAACTATGGGCTAATGGTCCTCTGCTCCTCTAAAAGAAGGGAGCATAGCTCAATTGCCACCCCTCCATGCCGATGGTCCAATGTTTAATCCTTGGCATCTATAATTGAACGGGAGATGAGAAGATCCATTTAGGCAAATGGGACACTGCCAACCCCACCCAGTTCCTGCCTGCCTGCCTCCCTTTCTTAAAACCAGCCCGGGCAGTGGATTCCACTACTGCCTTAGTCTCTTGAGTTCCCCTTGCAGAACTCAGCAGGGAGAGGATGGGGACTAAACTAAAATGCATTGGCTTTGTCATTGTGTCTGGCTCCCACCCCCTATTTCTGCGGCTCCTTGCCTTCCACTCTAACCAGCCCAAATAGGCAATAGGCAGCACTGCCTCAAGTCGACAGTTCTACCGGGCCAGAAAAACACATTTGTAACCCAGCCCCTGTAACCTACGAAGAAGAGCGTACATCAAATCATCTTAACAAGGAAGCTGTCAAAAGGCAAATGTGCTACTACGTACCGGGCTTTCGATTCCAGCGATCTATCAAGAATTTAAAATGTTACAAATTTAGTTGCTATTTTCCAGTTGGTTGGCTTCCTCCCCAGCCCCCAGCCTGCAGAGAAATCAATCCTTCTGGAAACCAATTAAAGCACCATAGTGAACTTGGAGACAAGTTTGAATAAGAAAACACGTAACTCCATGTTAAAGACGGATGACTCAGACTAGCAAAACGCCAGCCACATGCAGCACCTCCCCCCTCCCTCTTCTTGCCCTCTTGAATGTTTTGCTGCTGAGTTTTGGGTTTTGATTTCCCATGAGAGACAACAAGCAACCTCCTGCCCCCTCCTGAAAAGACCTCACGAGAAGCTGCAGAGGTTGGATTGAGCATCCTCCTCCTTGAAGTATCTCCCGGAGACCTACTTTATTAATACCAGACTGGGCAAAGGAAAGGGCATCTGAAAGGTATGGTCAATGCGAGTTGTGTGATGAACGTTCAGGGTTGCATCGAACTAACTTGGGGCTGCAGCTCAGTGGTGGGGCATCTGCTTTTCATGCAGGAAAACCCCAGGTTTCAAACCTGGGAACGTTCCCTGTCTAAAACCCTGGAATATTGCCACCGGTCAGTGTACACAATGCTGTGCTAGATGCCCTAATGACTCAGTACATTGGCAGCTTCTTCTGTTCCTAACTTCTGCTTACAGTAGTAGACCCACTGAAATCAATGGACATAAGTTAGCTATGCCCATTAATTTCAATGTGCTTGTTTTGAGTACAACTAGCATTAGAAACAACCCTCGCTGCTTAACTATGTTTTTATTTCTTCTGGTTTGTTTCCTGAAAGTTGAGGAAAGAAAACTTTTTTAAAAAAACACTCTGTAAAAGCTCCGTTAATAAGCCTGTTAGTTACCCAGTGGGGAGCCTGATTCCAGTAGTTGGAACTTAAGCAGACAACACAGTCCCTGCAACTATAATAGCTTTATGTGCGTTGCAGGTTTGTTAAAATAGTGCATGGCTGTACCTCAAAGGCAGAACTTTTGCTTTGTACACAGAAGGTCTCAGGTTCAATCCCTGGCATCTCCAAGTAGGGCTGGCAAAGGCTTAATGTCTGTAATCCTAGAGAGCTGAAAAAGGAAGGAGGGGCTGGCATCTGGGTAAGCGGGTTTGGAGATGGGACAAACCATATAGAGGCTGGACTCCGCTGCAAAGATGCTTAATTAAACCTGAGAAGGCAAGACGGAGCCAGACTGCTCCTTTTGAGTGGGATGGAGAGGATTCTCCCAGGAGCAGCTACCAGCCACTGCTTGGGCGCAAGCTGAGGTTTCCAGCTCCGTCAGAACCAATGGGCATCAAAAGCATTGCTGGCAGCTGCTCTCGATACATTATTTAGGGTCTCTCTTGTGCTTGAATGGCTAGGCAGCCCCGACTCCTAAACAGGAGTTAAAAGGTCAGGTCATTTCTCCTGGGGGACGGGGAGGAATAGTGTTGGCCTGGTTTTTGCCTCACACTTTGGGGGGGATGATGCTTCCACAGCACTTTACAAAGCTGAAGCAGGGAAGTCTCTGCCCACAGGTTGCTGGCACTGAGCAAGATACACTGCACAATCCTGCACATTTTCTGTATGCTGAGATAGGTCATAGATGTACAAGCAGGGCCTGCCTGCAGTGTGGAGTATTCCTGTTCAGCATGCCAGCCAGCTAGCCATGCCCCTCTTCCAGGACACTCCATTACATTTTCCTCTCCCTACTTTCCTATCATTGACACACCCTAAACAAATGTTCAGCATGTCATGGTCACTAAGCGTTCTCAGCTGACTGCTTTGGGTTGTATATTCGTTTCCTCCCCTCTTTGGTCCTTTCCTTATTTTCTCCTTGCCTACTTTTGCAAACCTTGGGGTTCCCCTGAGCAGTGAACCCCCCCTCGTTTTTTACTAGTCCCATTTTGGTGACATAACTATCGTAATTCAATACCCCCCATTTGCCATTTTGATGGTGCTGATTATATTGATGAAATATTAATAATGCATCGGTCTGCTGAATTGTTTAATACTGATACTGATTATTTAGTATTACGTGGTCTTACAAGCTTGTTTTGAATAGTTTTTGGATTGTGATTTGTGGCGTCCACTAAATTGTTGTGCATTGAATTTCTGCATTGGTGCTATTTTGCACCTTAAGAAAATGGAAACCTTAAGAAAATGAAAACTGCTTTGAGCATTTTACACAGACACAGATAAAAAAAAAGAAAGAGAGAGAGAGACTCCGATGAACCCCTTCTGCAGAAACCACCTTCTTGACTGTTGGACCCACCACAGTTATACCTCTTGTTGTGTTTGCTTCACGTTGTGGCATTTCGGGTTGCGAACGCGGCAAACCCGGAAGTGTATACATGCTTCGTGCATGCACAGAAGTGTTCTGTGTGCTTTGCACATGCGCAGAAGCGATCTATCGTGCTTTCGCAGAAGCGCCACTCTAGTTGCAGACTTTTCGGGAACGGATTGTGTCCGCAACTAGAGGTACCACTGTATTGGTCTCACTTGAGAGCCAGTGTGGTGTAGTGGTTAAGAGCGGTGGACTCATAATCTGGTGAACCGGGTTTGATTCCCCGCTCCTCCACATGCAGCTGCTGGGTGACCTTGGACCAGTCACACTTCTTTGAAGTCTCTCAGCCCCACTCACCTCACAGAGTGTTTGTTGTGGGGGAGGAAGGGAAAGGAGAATGTTAGCCGCTTTGAGACTCCTTCGGGTAGTGATAAAGCGGCATAACAAATCCAAACTCCCCTTCTTCTTCTACTTGCTCAATATGCCAGAGCCTGTCTTTGCATGTAGTGGAAGTCCCTAACTCGCCAAGGGTTTGAGATCCATCAGCTACCCACAGCTGGTTTAGCCACCCAGTTGAAGCCGTTCTCAGGGTGTGGCTGCTGTCGCATGCCAACAGCTTTTTGGAGCCACAGGTGAGAGCTGAATGCAGGGTGGGGACCAAAGGTGGACAAACAACCCCAGAAACAGCATAACATGCCTCCCATCATACATCCCCTAACACCCCAGGTACCACACACACACACACAGGCATTTATTTATTTTACTATGCACGGGTTCAAAGGAGATTACATGATTCTTCACCTGCTCTTTAAAGCTCCACCCTACTCTTCCCCTCTAGGGAAGAAATAGAAAGATGTCTTCTACAGAATCCGACCACTGGTCCACCTAGCTCATTACTGTATTATTGTTGCAGAGGTTCTTAAGCAGTGGTGGGGGAAGCTTTTTAGCCCGAGGGCCGCATTCCCTTCTTGGCAACCTTCTGAGGGCCACTTGCCAGTGACCGGGTAGGCTAGAGGCAAAAGTAGGTGGAGCAATGAGTTGAATGTGTGCTCATCTGGTGGGACAAAGGTCCCACCCCCCCACCTGCTCTATGACGCTCGCATGTGACAAGGCAAGGGCTGCTCTGCTACCCCTGCAGTCTGCACTGCTGATACGCTCTCTTATTCATACTGCAGAGATCCTGCATGAGCAGCATGGGAGGGTGGGTGGCAGGGAGGAGCTGCCTCTGGCTGTAAATAGCAATGATGTGGAACTTGTGCCACTGGTCTCCGCGTTGTGGGTGGGGATCAAAGGCAAAACAGCAGCTGCTTCTGCCACCTGCTGCCCAGTTGGAGTATAGCAGTTGTCTTCTCTCTCTCTCTTTTTTTTTTAAAGAAAGGATAGCTTCTCAGATAAAGATGAATTTGATGTTGTCGTATGACTCTCTGTTGGCTTCCCAGAGGAATCTGGTTGGCTACTGTAGAAAAAACAGTGCTGGACTAGATGGATCCAGCAGGGCTCTTCTTATCAGTGGTGTAGCGTGGGTTGTCAGCACCCGGGGCAAGGCAAGTAATTTGCGCCCCCTAACCCGTGGATTTGCGCCCCCTAACCTGTGGATTTGCCCTAACCCCAGATGTTGCGCCCGGTGCGGCCGCCCCCCCTGCACCCCCCACGCTACGCCACTGCTTCTTATGTTTTAAATAAGAACATAAGATGCTCCAAAACACTGATTACGCTGCAATCCTAACCCCACTTTCCTGGGGAGTATGCCTCAGGGAAACTCAGATAGTATTTACTTCTGGTTAGGGTTGTGGGAACAGTCTGCACCACACATTTAAAGCACATTCAGTGCACATTTAATGTGTGTGACTTTCCCCCAAAGAGTGGAACTATAGTGTACTAAGGGTGCAGGGAATTGTAGCTCTATGGGAGAAGGAACAGGACTGAAGTTCCAAGGATTTGGGGGGAGAGGGAAGCAAGGTGCTTTAAATATGTGTTGGACGTGCTTTATGGCATAAGCTGCCACAAGATTCCAGCTTGCGTTTACAGTGGTACCTCAGGTTACATATGCTTCAGGTTACAAACGCTTCAGTTTACAGACTCCGCTAACCCAGAAATATTACCTCGGATTAAGAACTTTGCTTCAGAATGAGAACAGAAATCGTGTGGCCGGCAGTGCAGCAGCAGCAGGAGGCCCCATTAGCTAAAGTGGTGCTTCCGGTTAAGAACAGTTTCAGGTTAATAACAGACCTCCAGAACGAATTAAGTTCTTAACCTGAGGTACCATAGTACTACAAAAGACAGGTGAGGTTACGATTGCTCCCTTATCCCACTAGGGGGTGCCACTGCACAGTATTTCTTAACAGTATGCCACTATTCGGGTTCTTCAAGGGTGGCACTTGTGAAACAATTTTGTATTTTTATTCCAAAGTTTTCCCCATCTCCAGAACAGAACAATCTCTACTCTGGGTCACTGAGGGGATTATATGCACATGAAGGTGATAGATGATAGATAGATAGATAGATAGATAGATAGATAGATAGATAGATAGATAGATAGATAGATAGATGGTTGGTGAAAGACCCTGAGTGAGAGGAAGGGAAGATCTCCAAGGCTGAGAGATTGGAAAGAAGGGAAGGAAACTCCCAGGTGAGAGCTAGGAGGGTTCACCACTTTCTGTGTGAGACAAGGGTTAAGATCTACGTTTGAGAGAGGACTTTGCATTTTTTTCCTTCCCTTTTTCCTTCCTTCCTTCCTTCTAGTTTGTTTTTTATTGTATCATGAAAAAGCTTTTTAAAAAATTATTGAGGGGGGAGGACTAGGCACCCTGATTAGTCATTTTATCTGGGGTATTTTATCTAAACTCATGGGCAGGGCTAAGTCAAAGCACCTAATCCTTTTTTCTTGACTCTACTTAGCAGCAAGGATTTTGAGCAAAGCCTTTCCTGCTTCTTTTAGAAAACAGGAGGCAGTAAAGGAAAGGTAAGAAGTTTGATTATGTTTTTCTTTCTTTTGGACGCTTCCCCCACCCCTTTTGTTTTTTGGTCACCCTCCAAACCGGGGAGAAGCAGCTTTTTTTCTTATTTGGGTAGGATTTCTAACGCATCTGTGATCTCGGCCACCTGGACCTGGCAGGTATAAAAATAGGTATAAATGAAAAGAATATTAATCTGCGAGGAGAGAGGCGATGAAAGGGGAGAGACAATGAAAGCGAAGCTATTGATGTTCAGTACATTTGCAGCCTCTCAAATATCTGTTTCTGATAGATGGCAGATGAAAACAGCGTCATTTAGCATAAATACAAGGGAAATAGAATTCAACCCAGTTTTCTAGGATCCAGCAAAAAGCAGGACTCTTTCTCTTCTAAAGCATGATTTGTCCTTTTTTCCCCAGTTTCAACCCTCATTTCAAGGAATGAGCCCCTTTGGAGAATGGATGGGATGTCCTTTATAAATTGCTGGAGTGAATATTCTCCAAGTACTTGTGGAAATGGGAGCAGGGAAGGAGTGTAACGGTGGCCAAGCATCTGCTTTGCATGCAGAAGGTCCCAGGTTCAATCCCTGGCATCTCCAGGTTGGGCTGGGAATGTCCCCCTGCCTGAACCCCTGGTGAGCTGCTGTGAGTTATTGTAGACAATACTGAGCTAGATGAACCAATGGTTTGAATCGGTATACAACAGCTTCCTATGTTCCTAAAGGCAGTATATAGATACAGTGGTACCTCGGGTTACATATGCTTCAGGTTACATACGCTTCAGGTTACAGACTCCACTAACCCAGAAACAGTACCTCGGGTTAAGAACTTTGCTTCAGGATGAGAACAGAAATTGTGCTCTGGCGGCGCGGCAGCAGTGGGAGGCCCCATTAGCTAAAGTGGTGCTTCAGGTTAAGAACAGTTTCACTTTAAGAACGGACCTCCGGAACGAATTAAGTACTTAACCCGAGGTACCACTGTACACACACTAAATAAAGGTTTAATCCCCCTTGAAAGCTGTCAGCGTGTCTTGTGAGAAGTATCATTTTCATTATGCGTTGTGTGAGAAGTGCTTCCTTTTTTGACAGTCCTGAACTTCTTTATTGGCCTAATTTGGTTCCCCCGCCCTGTATTATGAACAAGGTTTAACAGTGACAGTCTATGAAAAGTGGCTTTCCGATAGGACCATTACGGGAGACACCCTGACCTTTTCCCCTCTTACAGCTTCCTATGAGATTTGTCCGACCACCAAATCTTGGCTTAAACTGCCCCTAAGAATGTTTATTCCGGATTAAATCCCTTCTTAACTTAGCTCCGATGTTCTTGCCAGTCTTATGAAATAAGTGCAACTGGTATGGAATGAAGCGTTGTTTCTGTTTTCAGAAAGGTTGCACTAAACCTGTCTGCCATAACTGCATTTAATCCTTTTTAAAATAATAATAATATGCAAATATCACAGAATGAAAAGAAATGTCGGCTACCATTAACAGTAAAAATAATCCATCAATCCTAATTCAAACCTATCTATTAATCAAAGCAGTCCGTTTTCCCCAATTAGATATCCAAACAAAATTGCAGGAAGGGCAGTACGCATTTTAGACTGCTGCGTAATGGTGGTTGGGTTTTAACCTTCCAACGTGGAAGCACAAGGCTCTTTGCAACCATAAGGCAATTGCAAGGTCCTCTTTTGTTGCCTGTCTGCTTGTCCCCACGCATCACGGGGATGTGTGAACATCCACAAACCTCAAGGATTTTCCCCCAAAACAAAGTTAATATGAACAACTGCAGCTGACCAAAAAGATGTCACAGGACACATCCACAGCATATGCCTCAAAGAGACATTGTCAGCACTGCATCACCAACACCTATCAGAAGCTGAGATAAATAAGCACATAATAATTGCCTTGCTTGATCAAGCCAGTGGTCCATCTGCAGATGGCAGATAAAAACAGCATCATTTAGCATAAATACAAGGGAAATAGAATTCAACCCAGTATTCTAGGATTCAGCAAAAAGCAGGATGGCTGTGCAATGGCAATGCTTCTGGGTACCAGTTCCTGGAACCCACTGAAGGCAAGAGAGCTCCTGTGCTCAGGCCCTACTTGTGGGTTTCCTACCAGCCACTGACCTGGTATCAACAGCAGCTCCACACTGGGTAGCTGAGTATAGCTGCACTGGAATTCCCCACAATGCCTCAGAGTGATGTCTGGGCATTATGGGAAATAAATGTGGCAGCTCAGAATCTGGGACATACATATTTTTGATGAGTAGACCAAGGCAGGCATCATCAGTGGGTTCTTCTGGGCTCCAGCAAATGCCCAGGGATGCCATGTGCCAGCCCTTCTCTGGGGCACAACCAGTACCACTTAATTATTATTGCCTCAAGGTTCAGGACTAGCACATAATCACCCATGCTCCAGAAAGTAAGCAAGCGTCCCAAAGTTCATTACCAAGGTCATATCCTTTGGAGATGGCTACAGAACCATTGAGCTCTCTAAAAATAGGAGTGTGCTTGTCTGTTGAGCCACTGTGCCTAATCGCCATCAATTAGGATAAGTGTTCATCAAATGCAGGAGGTCATCAACGTAGCAGGTCATCTGGTGGTCCTTGTACAGGTAATAAGTGCATTGCACTAGAACTGCATCTCTCCTTGATTGGGGCAAGGGGCGGGGGGGGGAGGCATCCTTCCCGTAAAAGCAGTAGATGTCCTAAAGAAATTGGCTATGTAAAAATGTTTCTTCTTAGCAGCTGTGAAACTGACCTTGTTGCTTGCTGGAAAGAGAAGGGCAGGAGCGTGAATCACAATTATTTTTCTAGGATGAGGAATTTGCATTAGGCCTATTTAAATAAAATGAAAGATGCTTCATGAAGAGCTAGTACAAAGCATCTGGGAGTCTTGATGCAGAAAAAAAAAACACAGGCAGCTGCCTTATACTGAGTCAAACCATTGGCTTATCTAACCGGCAGCAGCTCTCCAGAATTTCAGGCAGGGGACTGAGATGCTGGGGACTGAACTTGGGACATTCTGCATGCAAGTTACAGTTGCTCTCCAATCCAAATGGGTCCCCACCCCCACCTCCTTCATGTTCATTGACACAAGGCAAAATTGACCAGAACACTATCCTTTGTAAAAGCCTACTTGAAATGAATGGGGTTTCTTTTCTATGTTTGTTCCAACCAGGCTTGCACAGAACAACAGGAGTCTCCTGCTAGATTATAATGCAAAAGTCAGGACAGTCAGTAGCTCATCACGCTTCCCAAAATCTAAAGCAGCTACCTCATGACAGGGCCCACCTCTGGCTTTGTTGACCTGCTTTCAGTCGACTTTTTGAAATTCCAGCCAACTCTTGCGACAGGGAAACAGCACCGGATGCTACACTAATGCAGCCTTCAGCAACTGGATGCCCTCTAGATGCTTTGACTACAACCCCATCAGTTGGGGCTGCAAGTGGCTTTAGGCAAGATGGCCTTCCTAGGTCTCAAGCCTCCATCAGAAGTACTGTTAATATAAAAATGCTTTGCTTTCAGTTGGGATTTCCCCTTTAAAAAGCCCTCTCTTGCAAACAGGCTATCCGCATTTCTGGGTTAGTGTTATCCCCCACACCCAACTTCCTCATTCAGATTCCTCCAAGATGGTGCAATAGGAAACTCTTGACGGAACACAAATACACGTACACCTCTCCTCCCTCAGGCACCTTGCTCAAATATACTGGTACTCTGAGCTGGAATGACTCCTTAAATGTCAAATCTCACCCTAACCCTAAATAAATCTTCCTAAAGGTTAGGTTTTTGGAAGAGTGGGCTAGTTTAAATCGAACACCCCTCCTTCTGTGCCATTTTCTGGATTTTTACCTTCCCAGACACCTGTTATTAGCCACAGAGTATGTGGGGGTGGGGGGTATCTGATTGGGAGAACAGTGCAAAGGCTCAGTCACCCCCTTCCTCAGCACCACATTCCTCTTAACAGAAATGAAGAGCCCTCTACATCTGCTTTAAACTTTGGTTCTTTAAAAACACTATGCACCTCCCCTTCCCCATAGAATTGTAGAGTTGGAAGGGACCACAAGGACCATCTAGTCCACTCCCTGCATGAATTTTCTTGCCCAATGTGGGATGAAGAGTTCTCGTGGTTTGCCACCTGAGCTATCCATCATGGGCATAAAGGGAGGTAGTTGTGGCTGAAAATATGATGATCGGTACATTGCCACTCAGTGAGCTTCTGATGCGAGTTTGAACCGGAGTCTTCCCAGTTCTAGTCCAGTACTCTTTAACAAACACACAGGCTCTAGTTAGTTCGAATCCTTTCACAGCACAGACACTTTTTCTACCTTGCCTTGTTTTTTTTAAAAAAGAATCCCTCCATGCTGCTTCCCAGTCTTCATCTCATTCTAAAAAACATTTTATACTGTCCTTCAATTAAAAGGGGGGGGGGGACAAGCTCCAGGATGGTTTGCAACACATAACAATAAAGCAGTCCATCCAGTATCCAATAAATACAGTAAAAACAAACAGTAAGCAATCACAGTAGCAAGATGGCACTTAGCTACTGTATGACAATGCAGATTCTAGCTGTTATGGATGAAGCAGTGCTGAGGAAGCTCCCTGGGCCCTGATTCTGTGTGCAAGTCATGCCTACTCGCTGGTATCCTCCTCCTCATAAACTTCAAAGATATGATCCTGGGCTGCTTTAGTGGGATGGAAGAGATTTACTCTGCATAAGCTCGGGAGCTCTCTTGTCTCCAGTCTTCCATGTTACACTTCGTCAGACGACCGAATCCTGAATTGCGCAAAGTGCACAAAACCTTTATTCCAAATTAAACTGCCATATCGCTTAAAAGGCGACACAAGACCCTTTGCTCGTCTTTTGTTTGTTCGACAGCCCACCTCAGGTTTTGAAAGAGAGATGTGGGCCGTGAGACTTCTGCAGAACCCAAGGAAAACCAGGTTGTATCTGAACTTATACAGAGCGCCTTCTTGTCACAGCTGCGCGCAGCGGGGCCACTGGCACGCACTGCGCACGCGCGCTGAAGTCGCTCGGCCTTGCTCTATTTTCGAGCCGGCCTCTTCTTGCGCGTGCGCAGAAGCTCCTACTTGAGCTGCTTTCTCTTCTGAGAGACAGAGAAAGAAAAGTGTAGAGTGGCCTAGATACGGAGTTTCTGGGTTGCTGGAAATATAACACCACGCTGTGCCACTTGAGGTGTTATATTTGAGGGGCCCACCTCATTTCCGTAATCATAAGCTTGTTTTAAACTTTTTCTTAGTATTGTGTAATTGTTGCGTTTTAATATCAGCGTTGTGTTTTAAATTGTTGCAGTCCGTCCTGGGACCTTAGGGTGAAGGGCGAGTAATAAATTGTAACGATAACAATAATGATCATCATCACCACGCCTACGTTAAAATTCTGAGGTTCTTCCGTCATTTATATGGGAGTCTACAGAACCCGGAAACTAACACTGCGCGCCGTTCTAACCTTTTCCTAAGTCTGCGGGCCCAAGTCCACAGAAGCGCCCGTCACAAGCCGCGCATGCTCTCCTCACGGACCGAATCCCTTCCCTCAAGCCTCTCCGGGCTCGCTTGGCCGTGGCCTCTTCGCCGAAGGAGCGCATGCGTAGTAGCGCTCTCCTCGCTCCCAGTCCCGCTCCTCCCTCTTTACCAGGTTTTACCTCCCTGAGGGGAAGGAAGGAGGGACGGGCCGAGGAGGATGGAGGAGGTGCCTGGCGGGGGTTGCCGCTGCCGCCGTCGTTGCCGCTCTTGGCCGCGGTCGCTGGGCTGGAGGAGTTGCCGGCCGGCGGCAGGCCTCTGAGGCCGGGGAGCGGGGGTTGGCCTCGCGCACCTGAGGAGGAGGCGGAGGCGGGGCCGCTTGGCGCGCGAGTGAGAAAGTGAGTGACGGGAGGCGGAGGGGGCGGGGCCGGAGGGCAGGGTTCGGAGGAGGAGGGGGCGCCCCACTCGAGAGGGGAGCCGGGGGGGGGGGAGCTCTGTGAGGAAGGTGCAAGAGGAGGGGAAGGGGGCATGGAGGTGAGGCAAGAAAGGCAGGAGGAGAAGGGGAGGGGCCGGCGCAGGCAGAAATGGGGCTGTGGGGCAGGAGGGGCTGGAGAGTGAGAAAGGAAAGCGGCATGGGGCAGGAGGGGCTGGTGAGTGCGGGATATGGGGCAGGAGGAGTGGGTGGGGGGTATGGGGTGGGATGGGGGGGCGTGGGGCAGGAGAGGCTGGTTAGTCTGGGATGATATGGGGCAGGAGGGGTGGAGTGCGGTGTGGAGAGTATGGGGTAGGAACGGGTGGTTAGTGGGAGTATGGGGTAGGAGAGGCTGGTTAGTCTGGGAGGATATGGGGCTGGAGGGGTGGGGTGGGGGTATGGGGCAGGAGGGGCTGGTGAGTGAGAAAGTAAATGATAGGAGGCACTGGTGAGCGTGTGGGGATATGGGGCAGGTGGGGGAGGGGGCGTTATGAGGCAGGAGGGGCTGGTGAGTGTAGGAGTATGGGGCAGGATGAGTGTGGGGTGTTGGGGGTATGGGGCAGGAGGGGGTCGGATGTGGGGAGTATGGGGCAGGAGGGGCTGGTGAATGTAGTGGGATATGGGGCAGGAGGGGTTGGTGAGTGTAGCAGGGGTATAGGGCTGGAGTAGTGAGGGGCTAGTGAGCGAGAGAAAGGAAAATGGAAGTATGGGGCAGGAGAGTGGGGGTGTGTGAATTAGGAGGGGATGAGAGGAAAGGTGGCAGGGTGCGAGAGAAGTGGGTGTAAGGGGCAAGAGGGGGCAGGGATGAAGAAAAGTCATGGGGTTGGTGAGAGAGAAAATGGGGGTATGGGGCTGGAGGACCATGAGGGGTTAGAAGGGGGAAACGAGATAAGCAACAAATGATGAACACTGACAGGGAGTATGACAGAATAAGGAGAAAAAGAAAATGGGGAGAGATCTTACACCGCAGGGTATGTGGGTGCAGGTGGGAACTTCTAGAGAGTTTGGGATGGGGATTTGAAGATGGAGTGGAGCTGAGGGATGAACTTGGATGTTGAAGAAACTTGAGTTTTATCTAAATTTAACTTTTGGCACTACTGGGTGGATTTTTCATTGTTACATAAATCAAGAGAAGTGGAAAAGAGCCACACAACTGTATTTAACTATGTTTTCTAGTCAGCTCAGTTTCTTTCCCCAACTTTTTGGCTCTTGATTTTCCCCCGTTCCTGACATCTGTTGGCTGTGCCCATAGAGGGCTTGATAAGTTGAAGAACTGCTTTCTTGTTGTCTGCAAAAGCAGTAGGGTCTTGTGACAAAATACATCAGTTTTTATTGGTAAATGTCAGTTCAAAGATGGGAATTTGTCAGATTTTTTTTCCATTTTGACAAGGGTGCAAGTTTTACAGAAAGGCAAAGTAAAAATGGTGACAAATTATCAGCATTTCACAAGTGTTCAGACCTGTCCTGCTTTGGTAATGGCATAATGTTGATTGGTTGGTTGGTTGTATTAAATGTCTAAACAAACCCACAGCTGTATCTAAAGTTCATTCTTTGGAGAAAACAAATCATGAGCCTAGGTGCGGACAAAACATGGTTAAATCAAACCATGGTTTAGCTTCTGGCAGTATGGTCATGATTTTCTCCCTGTGCACTAGCACGCTTGCTCATTCATGGTAAGCCATGTTTTTGCGTTACAAGCAAACTGGGTTGGTGGCTCTTTTCAGACATTAAGCCAAACCATGGTTATGTAATCTTAATGATGGTTTGGCATGGTGTCTGCACAGGCAAACATTGTTTGTGATCAGATAGTAAACCAGAATTGAAAACCATGGTTTGTCCTAGGTTTGTGTGGTTACTCCTTTGATAAGACATACTTACAGTCATAGCTCTGCTTGTGGAGCAAACTGAATTTATTTCAAGGGTGGCTTGCCTGTTGGGCAGCCCAAACCATGGTTTTGCCTGCATACTGGCTCATTTGATTTTCATCCTCTTAGCACTCCTTCTATTGTACAACTAACTCCAGACATAGTACTTTGACTATAACTGGTTTGCCAATTCAGACATTACATCAAACCATTGTTAGCAAAACTATTCTAACTATAAATTATATCCATTTCAAACCAAGATGTGATAAGATGTTCAAACAGAGCCACTGACTTGCTTTTGAGATCACTCAGTGAACTTTGGGAGTCACACTCCATCTTGAAATAGGAGAACCAACCCTTTTTCCCTTTGCACCATTCTGGCTTCTAAAGTTTGCAAAACATCAGTGGTTACATGAATTTAGAAGCCCCGATGCTCTAAGACAACAACACTGGAATACATTTTGGGAAGTTACTTAATTTGAGGAAGGGCAGCCTGAAACCTTGGTCTTGTGTTTTCTGGACTATTGACAGCAATGTTTCCTGTTTCTTATCTCTTATGTAAGATTTCAGTAAACTGGCAGCAGGAACAGGAAATTTTGAGTCTGCAATGCATTCAGAGGAATTGTTTCTGTTGTGCATTTGGATTATACAAATAGCATGGTCCAGCAAATCCAAAACTTTACTTTAGTTCTTCAAGACCAGCAGTGGTGTCTGGTGCCCACTGGTAGGGCAGTAGGCAGGGAGACCAACAGTAGGTGGCGCCGGAGTTAATGGCAGGCAGAAACACCCCCTGACTGATTGTAAGAAAACAGGCAAGTGAGGACTGGCTGAGGACAGATTGAGGTTGGTGAGGCAGTGCCCCATTTGCCCTCATGGAGCAGCCTCCCCTGAGGACCTGAGATCAAGTTCTGCCTTTCCTGAAATGTTACAGGGTGACCTCAATGTTGTGTTTATTTCAGCTTGCTCTCAGTGTGAGGTCAAATGTAGTAAAGTCTTGAAAGTGTGGTTTAAGCTAAATTACTGTGATAGAGAGAGAGACATGGAAAGAATAAAATTAAAAAGTGTATTTTAGCTAGCATTCTCATATTCTGTGTGCTGAAAAGGGAAAATGGTTGGGTTCCTGAGAAGTAGTGTGTTAACTACTGAATAAAACATTTTATTTGCAAAAAGGGAGACTAAGAGCAAGATAAAGCGCTTTCTTGTTCTGCTTTCTGAATGCCCCACTGTCCTCTTGTGTTATATGAGTTATGGTGAGTTCTTAATTGTGTAATGTACAGGCTGACGTCGTACAGGGTAATCTAGTTCTTCTGGCCAATTAATGATGGCATGAGCAAATGGCTGTCAGAAATATTTTGAACCCTCTATGTGGTGCTATAGTATATTATGTGACCTCCACTCTGCAGGTGCAACCTGAACATCTTCGCTCATCAAGTGAAATTACTGAGGGAGAAAAATGACCTATTTCTTAACACTTCTATATTTATTGTATTTCTATCACACCCTACCTTAAAGGAACTCAGGGTGGCCCAAATAATTCTTCTCTCCCTCTCCCTTTTATCCTCACAGGAACTCTGTGAGTTAAGTTAGGCTAAGGAAGACACAATGACTGACCTTAGGTCACTTCAGTGAGCTTTGAGACTCAGTGGGGATTTGAACGCAAGACTTTCTGAGTATAGTCTTATACTCTAACCCAGATGTTGGGAACATTTCGCCCTCCAGACATTGCTCCCATCAGCCCCACCATGCATGGTACTTGTAGTTCAGCAACATTTGGGTTTCCTTAATGGCTCACTTTATTGTTCTTCCAGGCAGCACCTGTTTGTTTTCTCCCCCTGAGTTTTTATTTGCTATTCTATAAAGCATTCTGTAGAGCGAAGCTTCTGCATAAAGTTTCTTTTAGTAGGGTAGGAAGCCCTCTTTCTTCCACAAAGTCCTGTAGAACAGTAAAATAAGCCCTCTTTAGGTTGTTGGTCCTACAAACTGCTGTACAAATTGCACTTGGCAAAGAAATGTCAATGCCTGCATTCTTGCCCTTTGTTTACAAAGTGGCATGACCCCCTTGTAGCATCAGGGAGCTAGTCTACCTGGGTGCAACATCGCCCCTGTGCTTCTGCAGTCCTCCTGCGTAATGCAATATTGAGTTGAAGGCTACTCTGAAAGTTGGCTAGGCTCCATATAGTTCTACGTATAATTCTGGCCACATTTGTATGATGTCCTACCTGACCTGAAACTTTTCAAGGCTTTCCCCTCAGATGTTGCCTGCTCCTTGAACTTGGGAACCATTGTGCAAAATTTCGTTATGGTATCCACAGAAATGTCCAAATGCATAGTGAGCAACAACTTTCCAAAATACATTGCAGAAGTATGAAAAGCAGAATTTGGAGATGATCACCTCTCCACTTAAGCAATTTCCAATATACAACCATCAGAGGACTACTTCATTAGGCTCTTTACCAGACAGGGATGAGGAACATCTGTGGCCCTCCAGATGTTGCTTGACTCCCAGCACCCATCAACACCTGCCAGCATGCTCAGCAGTCAGGAATTATGGGAGTCATGGTTCAGTCACATCTGATCGGCGCCTGGTACACCAGAGTTTGTTTTTTGGCAGTCTCAGAAAAATTAACATGATACGCCTCTTTAAGGGACAAATGAAAAAGAAGCCTTTATTGACTTTGCAGTAGGGATGGCTGTCCTCAGCAGAACCCCTGGCAGGTGCTCTCTGAGTTAACACCATACCCTTCAACGTTTCTCCAGTTAATATAGGGATGTCCCATTCCATAATGATAATTTTACTATTTATATCCCACTTATCTTACTGGGTTGCCCCAGCAAGTCTGGGCAGCTTCCAACATACATAAAAACATCATAAAACATTTTTAAAAACCTTCCCTATACAGGATTGCCTTCAGACACCCTATTTCTCCAATGAAAATAGGGACATATTAAGGAAAAGTGGGACACTCTGGGATTAAATAAAAAACCGGGATGGCTTCTCTAAATCAGGGACATCCATGGAAAATAGGGACACTTGGAGGGTATGGTTAAGAGAGGACCAGTGGGGCCTCTCTCTCTTCTCCTACAAGTGGACTTGGAGCCCTTTTTCTTGGTTTGGGGGTTGCTTTGTTGACCCTGTGAAGTAACAGATTAACCCATAAGGCAGGGCTCACCAACCTTTTTGGACCAGTGGGCACATTTTGAAGTTTGAGCTTGTGCTGGGAGCCCCAGTCACAACATAGCTGCTGTAACAGGTGGCAAAACATAAACATTAGAGAGACAGCCATTCCCATTAGCCTTTTGTTTACCATGGGAAGTCAGCTATGTCCTGCTAGTCTTGATTGTGGGGGTCACACACTGTTGCCTTTACTTGCAGACACACACACACACACACACACACACACACACACGTTGATAATAATAATAATAATAATTTATACTCCACCGGCCTGACTAGGTTGCCCCAGGCACTCTGCGTGGCTTCCAACATAAAAACTAAATATCAAGGATTAAAAAGCAATCTAGGAACAACAGGAAGCATTTCTCAGAACCAGGATAAATATAAAAGGTGGCTTACTCTCATTTCACAGAAATCGCTTAGAAAGTACCTGCACTTTTTGCCCCATAACTTACTTTCTAGCAGAGCTAGATACTTTTTTTAAAAAATGAAAGCTCAGAGTTTGAGGCACCAGTGGTGGATGCTGGGCTGGTGACCTCTGCAAAAAGGTGTGGTTAAAATATGATTAGCTTTCCCTGGTTTAATTTTTGTACATGTACCACCTTCCTTTCTCCTTTGATTTCTTTGAGCTGTAGCCAACTAACATCTACTTGCAGTAGTAGACCCATTGAAATTAATGGACCCAAGTTAGCCATGTCTATTAATGTCAATAGATTTACTATCATTGGATAAAAATGTCACTGTGCCAATATATTTTTATTGTATTGGTTTTTTTGGTTTTTTTTAAGCAATGGAACTATAGTTCCCCACTCCCCAAAAAAACCCTAGTATCTGGAGGTCCACAAGAACATCTGGAGACCCACAATCATTCTCACTCCTGGCAACACAGAATATGTGCTCTTGTTGCAAAGTTGACACTAAAGAAAAGCTTTAACCCACTGAAGCGGCTTCATTTTATTGTGATTTATATACGGTGTGTGTGTGTGTGTGTGTTCTTACCATAATTTGTAGCTTCAAAAGGCCACTGGCTCAATATATTTTGCGCAAGTAGCACACAACACCTATTTGTTGTTTTTAAGAAGCCCATGATAGTTATTTCACAAATTATGAGGCTGAAACAAGCTATTACACTTACAGAACTGCTGACATGAGCTGGAATCACTTCATGGTTAAGCTGTGTGATGATGAAGAAGCAGAAGAAGAAGAGGAGGAGCAAACATTGAAATAATAATACTTTTGCCTCCCCTGCTAACATAATGCAATATATTCCACTCAGGCGTAGCACAGTTTTGCTTGCATTTAAACATACCTTGGCCGCTGCTGCCTTTTCCTTTTTCAAAGTATTCATAAGGCTGTACAGTACTTCTCAGTCTGTATTGGAGAGGGACCAATCAGAAGGAGGTCAGTTGGTTAAATAAAATGGCAGAAATGCTTTAAAAGCTTGAAATGCGCCAATCTCAATGAGGCTAGCACCTGTGTGTGGTCTGACAGTTTCAGAATGCTTATAGCCGAGACCGAAATCCATGTGCTCTTTTAATAGTCAGAATTTTCACTGCCTCCACCCCTTTTTTATTATACATTGTAGATTTTTTGTATCCTGCTCATTGAAACGTCGACAGCACCCACTTCCCCATTTCAAGAGCTTGACCCAAGTAATGCCTTTTAAAATGAAGACTCGAAGGAGAGTCGCTTGGAAACGAGAAGATACAGGCTAGGAGGAAATGAATTCTCTGCATTTTAACTGAAGTGCACTGGTGCCCCATAGAGATTAAAGAAGAAGAAGAAAATATCTTAAGCCATCCAAGCGCCAACACTCCCAGCAACACTCAGACTTAGTTATTACTTTATTTATAACCCACCGTTTCCTCCAAAGAGCTTAACATACATGGTGCTCCCTCTCCCCATTTTATTCCCACAACAACCCTGTGAGGTAGGGTAGGCTGAGAGGCAGAGACTGGCTCAAGGTCACACAGTGAGCCTCATAGCTGAGTGGAGATTTGAACCCTGGCCGACCAAGTCATAGTCCAGCACACTAACCATTGCACCACTTTGGCATCTCCTTAAGGAGAAGAGGGACATATTCTGCCTCCATGGTCAGAGGCACTATCCCTTTGCATACCAGTTGCTGGGAATCTCAAGGGGAGACGGTGGCTGTTGTGCTCAAGTCCTGCTTGCGGGTTTCCCAGAGACATCCCACTGGCCACTTTGAGAATAGGATGCTGCACTCGATGGGCCTTTGGCCTGATCCAGTAGGCCTCTTGTGTATATATAGGCAGGTGACCTAGTGAAGGTGTGAATCGTTGCCCTCCTTGTGTAACATCCAGCCAGGCACAGCATCCCTATAACGAGAGAGAGAACCAGAAAACCAGAGGGAGGCTTGCTTTCACACACACAAAAATGTAAATTGGACAACCAGCTCAGAAGGCATCAGCAACGCCTTGTACCCTTTTCTCATAAACTGTTTTAGGAAACTCAGGGCTGTGTTTGGTGAAGCAAGGGCTGAAATGTATACAAAGCTGTAATAAAAAATGTAATTGATATGAATGCAGTTGTGCTCAAGTTGCATTGGGGTGAGAAGGGATGCCGTGAAGGGAGGGAGATGATTCGACAGCAGGCAGAGCTCTATCCAGCCAGGCAAGCAAAAAGAGGCATTATTGGAGTTCAATGACACACCCAAGCAAAAGCACTTGAGCTGAGCCAGTGAGGGGTGTGGCCTGGGGAGAGTCCTGAGGGCCAGATGGAGTTGCCTGGAGGGCCACATTCAACCCCTAGACTGAAGGTTTACCCAGCAGTGCCTTAAGGCCTCATGGAAGATACAAAACTATACAGTGGTACCTCGGGTTACAGACACTTCAGGTTACAGATGCTTCGGGTTACAAACTCGGCTAACCAGGAAGTGGTTGCTCCAGGTTAAGAACTTTGCCCCAGGATAAGAACGGAAATCGTGCTCCAGTGGTGCAGCGGCAACAGGAGGCCCCATTAGCAAAAGCGCACCTCGGGTTAAGAACCGTTTCAGGTTAAGAACGGACCTCTGGAACGAATTAAGTTCTTAACCCAAGGTACCGCTTCTTCTAATATGATGTGTTCGTGGCATGATTAGTACAGGTGGCTGTGCTCAGAGCGGACCCATCTGAAATCACTGGACCGAAGTTAGTCCTTGTCGCAAATTTCAGTGTGTCTACTCCATGTGGGACTAATGTTGGATGCAACCTGGAGGCAGCATATCTCTGGGTATCAAGGGCTGGATCCATGTGTTTGAGAAAGACTCTCGCCTTTATGGCTACGAAACAGAATGCTGGGTTAGCTGGTCCTTGGGCTCCCATCCAGCAAAGTAGCTATTCTGTGGGTCTTGACCTGTCATTGGTTTTGAAACCTAACATTCACCTGAACCCTGCTTTTTTTCTTCCCAGGAAAGTTATTTTCTGATAATGGAGATGGAGCCGGAAGCCTTCAGCCCTGGCGGGGACAGTGCCAGCTCAGACTCCACCTGCTACCAATGCTCCTCATGTCGGGCCGACGAGGAGCGGAGCTGTGCCAACTCCATGCGTGGGCGGGCCAAGACGCGCAGCTTGTCTGCATCTCCGGCCCTAGGCAGCACCAAAGAATTCAGGTATGAAGCCAAGAGGCACTGAATTGACTCACGTAAATCTATGCCACCTGCTGGCTGCTAAGCTACATTTGTGCATATGTGCCAGAGGTTCCCCGTTGTCAGAACTCCCATAACTTTCTGACGGTAGGAAAGGAACCCTGGCAATCATCTCCTGAACATCTGGAGATCTTTGCCCTTTGTTAACAGGGATGTCCGTGCAACAAGGTCCTGTCCAAACACTGAGAGAGGTGGTACTTTATTTTTAATATTTCTATACCGTTTATATTAAAAGACCTCTCAGAGCAGTTTGTATTGTAAAAAAAGAAAGCATATTTAAAACATTTTAAAACAGAGAAACCAAATTGCAGAGTCCTAGGGCAGAAAAGTTACAGGGAAATGTCAAGCAATTAAATCGGGTTTTCTTCTCACAGACATCCAGTGAAGCTGAATGTTGGGAGATACAGAACAGATAAAAGAAAGGGCTTCTTCACACAGCACATTGTTCAGCTATGGATGCCCACTAACTTGGATAGCTTTTTTAAAGAATTGGGCAAAGTCATGGAGGTTAGGACTATCAACGATTACCAGCTATGATGGTTATGTTCTGGCTCTATGGTTAGATTGCTTCCAAATACAGTACCAGTTGCTGAGAGGGGAGAGTGCTCTTGTGCTTGAATCCTGCTTGTAGGTTTCCTGGAGGCATGTGGTGAGAGCAGGATGCAGGATTAGATGGGCCAATAGCCTGATGCAGGAGGTTCTTATGTTCTTACTAAACAATGAAGGCATCCAATAGTCCGTGCCTCCTGAATAATGGAGAGGAAGGCATTCCAGAAGTAAGGGACCACCACAAAGAAGGCCTTGCCTACATGCTTCTGCCAGATGTCTCTGTAGGTCATGGCTTCTCAAGGCCTCTGATTACCTTTGTGATCTACTCAGCCGGTATCAGGGAAGCCTGTCCTTTAGGTAATCTGGTCCTAAGTTGTTCAAAGCTTTATATGTTCATAACAAAATATTGGATGGCTCAATAGGCTAACAGGCAGTCTGTGCAGTTCTTTCAACACTAGTTCTTTCAACACATATGCATGACAAGAGGCTCCAGGTCAGTATCCTAGCTGCTGCAGTTTGCACCAGCTGAAGTTTCCAAGCCTCAATGGTAGCCCCATAGAGAGCTCATTATGAGAATCTAATTGGAAGGTGCCAATGTATGTATCATAGTGGTCAGGCTGTCCCCATCCAACACTGAATCTAGGAGGACGCCCTCACCCAAACTACATACCCATTCAGGATACGCAAACTTCCCAACTTCCAAATCTGGGAAACCAGTTACCCACAGAGCCTCCACCACCCAGCTCTTCACTGCAGACAAGTGAGGTCATGCACAGCCTCTCCTGATTCAGATGTTGCCCAGAAATAGAACTGGATGTCATCAGCATATTTCTGGCACCTCGCCAAAAAAATAAATAAATCTCCTAATGACTGCTCTGAGTGGTTGGTCCTATAGGTGTTAAAATAGCATTGGAGAAAAGTTGGTTCCCCCTGCAGCACCCTGCAGTACTCTTTGTCAAAAGACCACAAGGTGGCCTAGAACTTAGAACATAACAAACAGTGTGTGTCAGTGCACTACATAATAGCCTTATATAGCAAAACAATTAAAAGTTAAAATTAATAGTAATAAGCAGGGAATGTAATGCACTGGTCACGTAATGCATACTTACTAAGCAGCATTGTCAACTTTTACACAGTATCGTCCTGTCAATCTGGAGTGCAATAACATCAGTTATTACCTCTTTTTGTTGGGTGCAACTATAAAGCAGCATATCTAACAACAGCCTTCTGAAAAATAAGTGAGTGGGCAAATCAGTAGCAGGCTATCTAAACTGTATAAAGTCCTTCTAAAGTGTAGTCCTTCCACCATCTCTCTCCCACTTTCATGGGAGTGCAGTTCTTACCCCCTAATGGTACCCCAGGAGGGGAGACACCAAAGGGGTAAGTACCCTGTGGCATCTCCCCTTTGATTTTTTTTTATACAGTTTTATAATTTTGTGATGACCTATATACACACACACACATATACATATACATGATGGAAGCCTACCAACTTGTTCTTAGACAGCCGGGATGGAAAACAGCTTTTCACCAAGGCATACAACCAGGAAAAGAAGGTTGTAAAAATCCACTGTAGCTCAGTGGTAGAGCATCTGCTTTGTATGCAGAAAGTCCCAGGTTCAATCTATGGCAGGCATGTCCAAAGTCCATTTCGGGGGCCTAATCCGGCCCGTTGGCTGATTTAATCCGCCCCCCGTGGCAGTATATGTCCTGGGGTAAAATCCTAAAAGGGACGCGGGTGGCGCTGTGGGTTAAACCACAGAGCCTAGGACTTGCTGATCAGAAGGTCAGCGGTTCAAATGCCCGTGACGGGGTGAGCTCCCGTTGCTCGGTCCCTGCTCCTGCCAACCTAGCAGTTCGAAAGCACGTCAAAGTGCAAGTAGATAAATAGGTACTGCTCTGGCGGGAAGGTAAAAGGTGTTTCCACACGTTGCTCTGGTTCGCCAGAAGCGGCTTAGTCATGCTGGCCACATGACCCAGAAACTGTACACCGGCTCCCTCGGCCAATAAAGTGAGATGAGCACCGCAACCCCAGAGTTGGTCACGACTTGGACCTAATGGTCAGGGGTCCCTTTACCTTTACTAAAATCCTAAAAAAAGCTCAGCATTGTAACAAAAGCTCAACAACTTCAACAACTTTGGTCTGCCCTCACGCAAGTTCACTTCATTAAATCTGACCCTCTTTGAAAAAAGTTTGGACACCCCTGATCTATCTCATCTCTGGGAAGGGTTGAGAATTTCGCCTGTCTGAAATCTGGAGAGACACTTCCAGTTAGTGCAGCACTGAGCTAGATGGACCAATGGCTTGACTCGGTATAAGGCAGCTTTCTAGAAAATTAATGGTGATATTGTTGTTGTTGATCATAATGATGATAGTGTTGCATGCTACCCTAGTCTCTGAGCAGTGTGGGAATTCCAGATGCTTACCCAGGGTTCGTGTTTGCTTTGGAAAGAGGCACAGCAGAGGCAGTGGTGCCTTAATGATATATGGTTTATTTAAACACATGTACAACCTGAATCTGCAATGGAGAGGTTCACAGCATTAACTCCCCAAGATGGTCTTGCTTCTCCCAAAGCCACAGCCCTGGATTCCAGCAGAAATCAGACCTGTCTTTCTCTGCTTCTCCAGCCTGCCACTTTTGCATCCAGCTTCAGCTGTGGCTTTTTGTCTTTCGAATTAACCAGGGAGGGAGGCCCACCCATTCGCCCTCTGGTACAAAGCCACTCCCTTTGTTCCCTTAAGCAGTTACCTTTAGTGGGCCATTACCAGGACGCGGGTGGTGCTGTGGTCTAAACCACTGAACCTAGGACCTGCTGATCGGAAGGTCGGCGGTTCGAATCCCTGTGACGGAGTGAGCTCCTGTTGTTCGGTCCCAGCTCCTGCCCACCTAGCAGTTCGAAAGCACGTCAAAGTGCAAGTAGATAAATAGGTACCACTCCATCGGGAAGGTAAACAGCGTTTCCGTGCACTGCTGCGGTTCACCAGAAGTGGCTTAGTCGTGCTGGCCACATAATCCAGAAGCTGTCTGCTGACAAACGCCGGCTCCCTTGGCCAATAGAGTGAGATGAGCGCCGCAACCCCAGAGTGTCTGCGACTGGACCTAATGGTCAGAGGTACCTTTACCTTTACCAGGCTGGCCTAGCTATTCCAGCAGTTGAATATGTGCTGGATCCAGGAATTAGAAGGATTGATTCGTGTTATGAGAATTATAGGTCTAAGATATAAAATAAATGTACCAGGCAAACACATACATAAATATATAAACCACATGTCTGAAACAGTACAGGAAAATAATCCTGAAGTCATTTTGACTCTCTCTGTGACCTCAAATATTCCTCTGCTGTTTGGATGGAAATGGGAAAAGCCTCCCCATTGTCTCTGTGCTCACAAATCCTGCCTTAAGGGCACATTTGGGTATGAATAGGGTGAGCCTGTGACCTGGACTCAGGAATTAAGTATTTATCATCACAAAAGAATAGCCAGGCTCTCAAAGTAAACTCATCAACAGGTTTCCTGCCAGTCAGGATTCTGCTGTAGATGGCCCCTTCTGTGATGTATGTATTGGGGGGTGGTCTTGGGCTCCAGTGTGGGCAATTTCAAAAGTCTTTATAACGGGCTTGCACACCATTGTTCCGGGTTCCTCCTCCCTCCTGCATGTGGTGAGTGAGCACCCTGTTGTAGCAGTTAATAAAGATCAGGCTTGCTAGCTGCTTTGCCTCTCAATATTCTCTGGTTGGCCTCTGTTATTTTCTCCTACCGATAGAAAACCTACATAAGGACTCCTGGGTACCCCATAAGAGAAAAGGAGCAGTTTTTTTCTTATAACAATTAGATTTTAACATTTGCTGGATCCAGGGATTAGAGGGGTCTGACACACCCACACTCTCATAACAACAATAATAATGAGCTTAAAGATAAAGTCTGTCTCACTGCATTCAAACGAGGCATCAGGAATTCTATATTTCTTAAAATGACAGCTGGAAAGTTTTTAAATAGCAGGCAGTTTTGTTTCCCCACTAAACAGAACCAACAGTTGTGTGGTCTCTTGAAGTAGCTTTTTGTGGTTTCAGCTGTATGGTGACTAATGATAGTGCAAAGGTAACTTGCCAGAGATTGCTTGTTGCTCCACAGTATGCAAGTGCTGCCCATTTTCTATCTGATTTGCCAGACTTAATGTGAAAGCTTGTCACGTGGACAACTGGGACTGCTGGTAATCTGTGCAGGGATCATTGTCCCGGTTGTCATCACAAGAAAGGAAGGTGCTGCTTGCTCGATTGATCGCCAGAGTGCCTGCCTGCCTGCCTGCCTGTCACCTCTGTACAGCTTGAGACCATGGAGTTGCTTAGCAGGTAGAATTCTCTCTCTAGAGTGATAGACGATGGCTGCAATGTGGCGCTTTAGAGCTTAAATGAAGGCAAGTTGAAGCTTGGATCTCTTAGGGTGGAAATCTTAATTGTTTGTGGGCCATAGCCTTGCAACATATCAACTCTTAACTTTTTAGCACATCCACCTTTGTGCTGCCCTCTTTGTTTTCCTCTTGTCTTTAGTTCTCCTTTCTTCTTCCTCTGTCTCCCCCGCTTATAATACTTTAGAGAAGGAAAAGGGGAGGACAATACTGTTGGTGCAAACCATTTTAGGTGCAATCTGGTCATCAGTTGAATCCCACTTGCTGAAAACCACTAATCTAGGGGAAGAAGGGTTTATGTGCACATGTGTGCATATACTCTCCAGGGTTCTTCAGTGCTGGTTGTAGAAGGTATTTTCCCCCAACCAATGTAATCAGGTTGATGCTCTTTAAGGTAGAAATTGGCATCTGGCTGGCTTGCTCCAAATGTCTTTCATTACGTGGGGAAGAAGAAACAGAAAAGTAGACAGGAGAAACTGCAAGTGGGTGAAAGGCAGTACTGAAATTTGTGGTTGCAGCTGAGGGTGTAGGAGGTGGCTAGATAAGGGAGTGTCTTGTTTACCTTGAAAGTAAGTCTCACTCACTGTGTTAATGACACTTCTCCCTGCTAAGAGTGTTTTACAATTGCAGCCTTAGTCGCCTAACTTGAATATAACTTTATACTTGGAGAGGGATCGGGAAAGAGATTGTGGCCTTCTTTCACTCTTGGGTTAATTATTTAGTTATTTGCCCCTTAGCTTCTGGTCTCTCTTGTAAAAGTGTAATAGAAAGGTGCTCCTGCTGTCTTGTCGGTACATGCATTGGGGCGGAAGGGAGTATCAGGACAGTTTTTTTAAAAAATGATTTGATTTCTCCTAATCAAACCAGCTTAGCCACCTTTGCAACACCCAGCACATTAAATCTAGGTGAATCTTGCTAGCTGGCACCTTGCAAAAGAATCTGTTTTTCTTTTTGCCTTGAGGTGACATGACTTGTGTCTTTTCCTTTAGTACCTGAATTGCAGGTTGCCAGACTGAGCCTTCGTCCTGGCATGAGTGAACCCACGTTTCATAGAATTGTAGAGTTGGAAAGGGACACTGAGGGTCATCTAGTCCAACTCTCTGCAATGCAGGGATCTTAACCAAAGCACCCAAGACATATGGCCATCCAACTTCTGCTCCAAAGAAAGGTAGTCCACCACCTCCTGAGGAAGTCAGCTCCAGTGTCAAAACAGCTCTTACTGTCAGAAAGTTCTTCCTGATGTTTAGATGGAATCTCCTTTCTTGTAACTTGAAGACATTGCTTTGAGTCCTACACTCCAGAGTAGTAGAAAACAAGCTTGCTCCATCCTCCATGTGACAGCTCTTAAGATATTTTAAGATGGCTATCATATCTCCAGCCAGTCTCCTCTTTTCCAGGCTAAACATCCTCAGCTCCTAAGCAGTTGGCTCCTTACCTCTCTCGCCCTGACTTAGCCACTGTGATCCACGCGATGGTCACCTCCAGACTGGATTATTGTAACTCGCTCTACGTGGGGCTGCCCTTGAGACTGACCCAGAAACTCCAGCGGGCGCAGAATGCCGCGGCAAGACTCCTTACGGGGTCCTCGCTCTGAGATCAAATTCACCCGGTGCTATACCAGCTGCACTGGCTCCCGGTGGAGTACAGGATCAGGTTTAAGGTGCTGGTTGTAACCTTTAAAGCCCTATACGGCCTAGGACCCTCGTACCTGTGGGACTGCCTCTCCTGGTATGTCCCACAGAGGAACTTACGGTCTTCAAACAAAAACATCTTGTCAGGTCCCAGGCCACAGAGAGGTTAGGCTGGCCTCAACCAGAGCCAGGGCTTTTTCGGCTGTGGCCCCGATCTGGTGGAACGCTCTGTCGCAAGAGACTAGGGCCCTGCAGGACTTGACACCTTTCCGCAGGGCCTGCAAGACAGAGCTGTTCCACCAGGCCTTTGGCCAGGGCACAGCCTGACTCCCTCCTTTGGCAATCTTCACAGAACTCTAGCCCAATGGTTGCCATCAATTTGATTTGAATTAATTTTATAATGAAATGATTTTAGAATGTTGTATTATTTTATTGTTGTTAGCTGCCCTGAGCCTGGCTTTGGCTGGGGAGGGCGGGATATAAATAAAAAAATATTATTATTATTATATTATTATTAGGCTTTGTTTTCCAGACCCTTGGTCATCTTGGTCACCCTCCTGTGCACACGTTCCAGCTTGTCACTCAACACACTACTCCAGGTGTGGTCTGACCAAGGCAGAATACAGCGGTACAATTACCGTAATTTTCGCTCCAAAACATGCACCTTTTTGCTCCTAGAAAGTAAGGGAAAATGCCTGTGCGTGTTACGGAGCGAATGCACTCGACCGGAGCCATGGCTGCCGTCAGTCAAGCAAAGCGGGAGCCGCTTGCAGGGCTTTGCACGGCTCTAGCTTTGATTGCTTTACAGCCAGGAGGAGGGGGAGGAGCCGAGGAGGAGGGAGGGAAGGAGAGCCATGGCAGCAAAGCGGGCAGCAGCCGCTTACACGCGAGGAGGGACAGACAGGAGCCATAGCGAGCCGGAAAAAGCGCCGCGTAGCCAGCAACAGCTGCTGCAGCCTCAGCTAGCAAAGGTCCGTGCGCTCTCTAAACGGTGCAATGAGGCTGCAGAGGGACGGCAGGGCACAGGAGGGCTCTGAGCCACGAGCGCAGTGAAAACCAGTAAAAAAGTTTTTCAAAAGGCTGCTGGGGACAGGAGGGCATGGGATGAGGGAGAGGGGGAAATTACGATTCTCCCAGCGTCTCAGCTGATCCGCTGAGCAGGACTTGGGTTGCGGGGGATTCGCCATTAGCTGCGTAAAGCAGCAAAGAGGGAGAGAAGGAGCAAAGCGGGAGAGGAAAGGAGCTGCTTACACTGCTGTAAGTGGCTGCTGTCTGGTTGGCTCCTTTAAAGCAACAGTGCTCTTTCCCTCCCCCCTCCCCGCTCAGCTCACCAAAAAGCTCCTTTTCCACACACCCCACGCGAGCTCCTTCTCCCCTTAAACCCCTCTTCTGCATTATTAGCCGCATCCTTCTCCACACACCCCACGCGTGTTCCTTCTCCCCTTAAACCCCTCTCCTGCATTATTAGCAGCATCCTTCTCCACACACCCCACACGTGTCCCTTGTCCCTTGAATGCTTTTCCTTCCCTCCCCACTTAAAACGTGGTTACAAAGCACGGATCCACATGGATCCTCAGGATTTTTGCACTGGGTCACCCCAAGTTCACCATCAGATCACATAGCATATCCATGGCTACAGCCTGCACCAAAAAACACACGCACCCACTGTTTCATGGGGCTGCAATGGCGCAAAAACGTGGTTACAAAGCATGGATCCACGTGGATCCTCAGGATTTTTGCATTGGGCTACCCCAAACTCACCGTCAGATCACATGTCTGTGGCCACAGCATGAACCACAAAAATCATACATCCACTGTTTCGTTTAGAATATTTTTTTCTTGTTTTCCTCCTCTAAAAACTACGTGCGTGTTATGGTCAGGTGCGTGTTATAGAGTGAAAAATACGGTACTTCCCTTGATCCAGACACTATACTGCTGCTGCTGTAGCAGCCTGGAAGTGCATTATCTTTTTTTTGCTGCTGCATCACACTGTTGACTCATGCTAAACTTGTGGTCTACTATGACCCCTAGATACTTTTCACATGTACTATTGACAATTCAGCAGGGGCGTAGGAAGGGGGGACGGTGGGGGCGGGCCGCCCTGGGTGTCATCCATGGGGGGGGCAAAATCCCCCCTGGGCGGATTGCCGCACCCCCCCCGGGCACCAATCGCTGCACCAATCCCCCCCCCCGGGTGCCAATCTCCCCCAAAGGGCGCCGATCACTGCACTGGTCACCCCCAATGGGCGCCAATCGCCATGCCAATCGTCCCCCCTGGACGCCAATCACACTCAATGGGTGCCGATCACCGTGCCGATCGCCCCCCCTGGGTGTTGATCACTGTGCCGATCGCCCCCCTGGGTGCTGATCACCGCGCCGATTGCCCCCAATGGGCGCCGATTGCCATGCCAATTGCCCCCCTGGGTGGCTCGCCCTGACCCCCAGGTGCACGGCATGTGCAGCGCTCTGGGTGCCTGAGCAGCTAGTTCCGCCGCTGAATCCAGGTGTTCCCCATCTTATATTTGTGCAGCTGGTTCTTCCAATCTAAGTGCAGAATTTTGCATTTGTCTCTATTGAAATTCATTTTGTGAGTTCTCCAATCTGTTAAGGTAAGGCAAATTTGATGAGCCCCCGCTCTATTACTTCATCCAAATCATCTTTAAAGACATTGAACAACAACAGGCCCAGGACAAAACCCTGCAGGTCTTAAACTGCATCTTGGAGCAGTTGCTTCTGTACAGAGTTAGGGTACATATAGATGCACTTCAGTTTAGCTGTTGAGGAGAGATGTGAGGGCCTGTTACTTTAGCACTGTTCCCTTTTATGGATGTGTGTGTACCTTGTCACTTGATGGTTTTCAGCATAAAACAGTATAAAATATTCATTTAAACATAGCAATAAAAACAGACTTTAAAGCAGTAAACACTTTGTATTCAGCTAAATCCTACCCAGAATAAACCATTGAAATTAATGGGCCAAAGTTATTCATGTATTGTTAAGTTCTCCTTTCTCCCACGGTGGCTTACAGCGACAACTAAAAACATACAATGCACGCACACACACACACACACACACACACACATATGAAAAAAACAAGCAACCCTATCAAAAACAGCAGGTAGGTTAGGCAGAGAGTTGGCAATTGGCCCAAAGTATCACCCAGGGCGGTTCATGGACAAGTGGGGATTTGAACCCAAGTCCTAGTGAAACGCTAGCCACTACACCGCTGGCTTAGCCACCCCTGTTAGGCCAATAGCTCCCACTGCCATCCTTCAGGGTAAACAAACTGGGCTGAGGAGAGCTAGAACTTGCTCAGGTCTTACAAAGCTAGTAAAAATAAAAATAAGATAGAATCACAGACTAGGTAATGTTTGTGAGTTTATTTACACAGCTGCCTTAAAGCCCATTGTCCCTGTTCTAAAACTCCCCCCCCCTCCCCAATAGGAAAGCATAGATTCTCAGAGTGCTGCATCCGCTAATAACTCTGTGAGGTTGGTTAGGCTAAGAGGCAGTGGCCGGGCCAAAGCCACCCAGTGGGCTTCATGGCCACGTAGGTATTGCAACCCTGGTTCTCCTACATCTTAGTCTCACACTCTAACCACTACACTGGCTCTGAATCTGGAGGTCATTTGGGCTGTGGCAATACACGAATGTCAGGATGAGGATGCAGGCAGAGTCGATTTGAAGTTGCTAAAGTTCATGGGACTGTTTAGTCACTGGTCTAGGTACCCGTGATGATGGGGATTACTGCTTAAGTAATGATGACATGGTTATTGCTATAAATACTCAGAAGCCATAACCATGCCACTGTTACCTAAGGAGTAATCTCTGATGATCTTCCTTGGGTGGTGATTAGAAATAATGATGCTACTGCTTTCATCAGTGATTAAGAAAAAATGTTTTTACATCCTGTAATGGAGATGACACAATTTTACCTTATGACCAGGTTTTATTTATTGAACAAGATTTATATACCACTTGATCGTAATAAAACCTCAAAGCGGTTTACAGAAAGAATAAAGCAACGCATTGATTGCGGGGGGTGGACAAATAAAAACAACTATTTAAAACATTTTAAAAATGGTTAAAATCAATGATGAGCTAAAAAGAGATTAAAAGCATGCCAATATCCTATTTGGATAGCCTTGCCTAAACAAAAATGTTTTCAGCAGGTGCCTAAGAAGATGTCAGTAGGCAGGGAGTTCCGCAGTGTGGGTGTGTTGCCACTGCTTGTTGGCATGCTCACATTTTCAAAGGGTAGATATTGTTACTGGACACAGAATTCTGAGAATCTCTGCTTTTGTTCAGTGGGGAAAAGATAGTTTTAAAGGATGCAGAACTCTTGAGAATCTGTGCTTTGATTTAGTAACAATTACGAAGCATGCAATACTCTGAGAATCTGTATTTTTGTTCAGGGGGGGAAATTGTGTTTTAGAAGAGGAACCATGGGCTTTAAGGCAGTCTTGTAGATGAGCTCACAAAAGTTACCTAATCTGTGATTTTATTTTATTTTTATTTTTACTATATTTGTTTGTTTGTACCCCGCCCATCTGGCTGGGTTTCCCCAGTCACCCTGGGCAGCTTCCAACAAAAGATTAAAAATACATTAAAACATTAGTCATTAAAAACTTCCCTAAACAGTGCTGCCTACAGCTGTCTTCTAAGTGTCAGATAGTTGTTTTTTCTTTGACATCTGATGCAAGGGCGTTCCACAGGGTGGGCACCACTACTGAGAAGGCCCTCTGCCTGGTTCCCTGTAACTTTGCTTCTCGCAGTGAGGGAACCGCCAGAAGGCGCTGGACCTCAGTGTCTGGGCAGAACAATTGGGGTGGAGACGCTCCTTCAGGTATACTGGGCCGTGGCTGTTTAGGGCATTAAAGGTCAGCACCAACACTTTGAATTGTTCTTGGAAATGTACTGGGAGTCAATGTAGATCTTTCAAGACTGATGTTATGTGGTCTCGGCTTTCTGGCTTTCTAAGAGGTGGTATCCTATGTTACCAATCATTAGCAAGGGAAGACTTGCCTCTTTCATTAGCTCAGCAAGTTCCTGCTCTCCTCAGCCCAGTTTCCTTGCCCTGGAGGATAGCAATGGAAACTGTTGGCCTAGCTGAGGTGGCTAAGCCCATGGTGGTTCAAATCCCCACTTGGCCAAGGAACTCACTGGGTGTGACTTTGGGCCTTCTAAATGTTGTTGGACTCCATCTCCCATCAGCCCCAGGTAGTAGCATGATTAGTGTGGTAGGGGATGATGGGAGTTGGAGTCTCAACTTCTGGAGGAGACCTTGTATAGAGTGGCCTTAAACTTTCATAGAACTTTCATAGAACTTTCATAGAACTTTCATAGAACTTTCATAGAGTTGTAAGGGCCTGTGAGGGTCATCTTAAGTCCAACCCCCTGCAATGCAGGAATCTCAACTAGATTATACATGACAGATGGCCTTCCAACTTCTGCTTCAAAACCTCAAAGGAAGGAGAGTCCACCACTTCTCTTGGGAGTCTTTTCCATTGTTGAACAGCTCTTGCCATCAGAAAGGTCTTCTGATGTTTATTCAGAATCTCCTGTCTTGTAACATGAACCCATTGGTTCGGCTCCTAGTCTCAGGAGCAGGAGAAAGCAAGCTTGCTCCATCCTCCATATCATAGCCCTTTAGATATTGGAAGATTGTGTGTGTGTGTGTGTAGAACTTAGGTTGAATAATGTTGGAACTAAGAGCATTTCTTGCAGTGAGGTGTCGGACCATTCCGACAGGGCGTTCTTGGTGGTATTTTAATCTCCAGAAACTCAGCACACTGGGTCACATTGCTAAACACACCAAAAAGGACACACCAAAAATGCTGGCTGGTGCAGATACTTCTGGACAGAGCTGGTTCCAGACTTTAGGGGGCCGTTAGCATGGTGCTGATGATCCACAAACCAGAGCAGGTGTAGGGTTAGTCCTGTGAAATCTACCCACCCCACAGATCCATGGAACCAGTAGAATATATAGATCTGTGGGCCTAAGCATTACATTTTGTGTCACTTAAAAATGGATAACGCCTGCCGTTGATGAGAGCGGGGCTTGGCCCCCGTTTGAAAGCGTCACTGCTAAGAAGCATCCAGGGGCCCGCACTGCAGGGAAAGTGGAGAATGGCAGCATGGCTAAGTCTGGCCAGCTTGGGGGCCCCTTCCAAGGCCAGTTCCTGAGCTGGACAACTGCTGGCACCAAGCCTACTCATGGAGGAAGGGGTTGTCAGCGTCCACACCACCTCTCTCGAAAGTACTGTTTGCATCGTAAACGTGGGAGACCGCAAGGAGCTCCCCCTGACCCTGCGGCAGTTGTCTTTTACTAATTAGCATCCCAACCAGGGCTGCTTGGGAGAACCAGGGGTGGGAAACCACCCTCCAGAACTGCTAGAGGGAAAACACTCTGGCTTCCGCTGCGTTTTGGAATTTCCTGACTGTGTTGTGCTTTGCTTGGCTTGGCCTGCCTTGCAACAGCCGGGAAGTTCCACAGTGCTGTGGCGCCATCTCATGCCGTGTTCAGTTTTACTGCTCAGTGCAGGGGTGGGGGTTAGAGGAAGAAGAATGCTGGGGGATTTTGCTGTCCATGGCAGGACTCCTGTACCAAACGGCTCTTCCACCTTCAGATCATGCCGCTCTACTGGGGACTGCAACCTAAGTGCAGCACCCTGCTGCCTTGGTATAGGTTTGCCTCCAATTTCAAAGAAGAAAATGGGTAATGTGACCAGAAACCTAGTACTACCAGGGTGTGTTAAAAGTTGCTACTGTTTATGACTGTAACAGAAAATTGTACAGTGGTACCTCGGGTTACATACGCTTCAGGTTACATACACTTCAGGTTACAGACTCCACTAACTCAGAAATAGTACCTTGGGTTAAGAAATTTGCTTCAGGGTGAGAACAGAAATCGTGCTCTGGTGGCGCGGTGGCAGCAGGAGGCCCCATTAGCTAAAGTGGTGCTTCAGGCTAAGAACAGTTTCAGGTTAAGAACAGACCTCCAGAACGAACTAAGTACTTAACCCGAGGTACCACTGTATATATAAAAGAAACCCGTATTGCCACACTACCTCTTTTTTATCATAGGCATGTAGTAGCTTATGCATTTGGCTTTGCTTCCCAGCCTGTATGTGTGGCACAGTTTCATGGCACTTTAGAAGCTCACTTTTTGAGCTTCTGGTTTAAAAAGTGAAGAAGGAAGTTTCTAGCCCAATTGGTGGCCTTGTAAAAGAGTCCCACCAAAGTTAAAGGTAAAGGTACCCCTGCCCGTACGGGCCAGTCGTGTCCGACTCTAGGGTTGTGCGCCCATCTCACTTAAGAGGCCGGGGGCCAGCGCTGTCCGGAGACACTTCCGGGTCACGTGGCCAGCGTGACATCGCTGCTCTGGCGAGCCAGAGCCGCACACGGAAACGCCGTTTACCTTCCCGCTTGTAAGCGGTCCCTATTTATCTACTTGCACTCGAAGGTGCTTTCGAACTGCTAGGTTGGCAGGCGCTGGGACTGAGCAACGGGAGCGCACCCCACCGCGGGAATTCGAACCGCCGACCTTTCGATCGGCAAGCCCTAGGCGCTGAGGCTTTTACCCACAGCGCCACCCGCGTCCCTATCCCACCAAAGTTACTAGCCCACAATAATTTTTACCTGATGGGGAGAGAGGCTGGCAGAGGAGGGGCAGAAAGCTCTTTCCATGCTGCAGCAGCCCATTGCATTTTTTGTTCTGCCCCTGCTCCACCAGCCAGCTCATTCGCCAGCCAGCAGTTTCTTGTTGCCTGTGGTGACCAGGCAAGCGCTTAGGTAAGACATAAGATTTGCTTGAAAGAGTGCAGGCCATGCTAGCAGAAATCTCAGAAGCTGAAAGGGGAGTTGCTGAACAAGGTTTCCAGAGTTTGCGGAGGCTTCAAGCCCTATGATCCCTTATATAGTTAGGTAGAATAGATTATGCAAAATAAGCACAACCAGGCAAATTGGTTCGATTTATTCAGGGTGCAAAACGCAGTGCAATTTTTTAGGGGGGAGTGGGATTGTCACAGAACTTGGATTGTCGTGGATGCATAATTTTAAAACGCAATCATGTTATGTTTAAAAAACTAAGCCAACTAAGTTCTACTCAGAGTAGGCCCATTGAAACAAAGAACCCAAGTGAGTCATGCCCATTAACTTCAGTGGATCTATTCTGAATGGGGCCAGCATTGGATACAACCCTTAAGCATGGAAGATTCACCATTGCGAATGTACGAAATGTCCCTCTCCAGCTCTAATGATATAATGCCATTCAGGCGGACTGTGTGAGTGTGTTAATGATTTACTTGTGCTAGGGAAACGTAGGATAGCTAAGGCGAAGTGCGTCTGTTAGTCATTCAGGATGCAGTTTGCATATTATGCAATTTGTAAGCTTCCTTCCCTTGCACAAATCACTCTGGAGGCTGTCATAGTTCGTAAAGGGACACGATACAATAACACCGCCCCCCCCCCCCTTGTTGCTGCTTCAGGGCTTCTAGCTCATATCCTGCACCAGGGAACTCAGTTCAGCTCCATTTGAGGAATCTTAGAAATGCTTTTTAGGAAACGAGGGCCATAGCTGAATATGAATCCTGTTTTATTATCATGATGCTTTTGTGCATGAAGTTGGGGCTGCCTTAAAAAACAACAACCTCTTTTTGAAAAGTCTCTCCAAGAACCTTAGATTAACTAAACTTAACTAAACTGTCTCCTTCTTCTTTCAGGAGGACGCGCTCCTTGCACGGACCATGCCCAGTGACCACATTTGGACCAAAAGCCTGCATGCTGCAGAATCCCAAAACTATCATGTAAGTGCCTCCGCCTTCGGGGAAAAGGTCCTGATCCCATTCATCTGATTCTCTGCTGTTAAATAATTAAACATATTCATTCATTCCCATACATACTTGTGTCTTCTTCAGCTGCATTCATTCATAGATTTGGCTGCCCATTTATGGCAATACAGGGTGCTGTGCTGAAATGGAGTTATACCGATGTGCTTGCGTGTTTGCAGTTACCATTGAATTGCTTGCTTGCTTTGGCTATTATTATTATTATTATTATTATTATTATTATTATTATTATTTAAAGCCATTATTGCCCGAACTTACCATGAGGTGTTCTGTTTACAGGAGCTTTATTGCTTTGTAAAGCATGAGTAGGTTTACCCTGTTTTGATGTAGCATCTTCATAAATGGACAGCCGAGGTGCAAAGGCTTTTGAGGGCTCCCAGGTTCTGATCCAATACAGGAGGAGGCCATGTCTCAAAAGGTAGCAGGTGTTTCCTTGGGAATAGGTGTCGGCCATCAGTGGTAAACAGATGATGCTCTGCTGCAGAGCTGGTTCAGAAAGCTTTCTAGAGATGTCAGTCCAACTGTGGTCTTACCTTGCAATCTACTTTTGGGTTCTTAAATCCAGGCCATAGCCTACCAAACTGTCAGTTTAAAATTTGGGGTGTGTTAATTGTTCTGTTGTTTTACCGCATCTTAGTTATGGATACTTATATTCTAGTATTTTAATTGGATTTGTTTTATTGTGTATTATAATTACGGGTATTTATATTCTAATGCTTGTATAATCAGGTGGTGTTGTTGTTTTTAATTAATTTTTATTGAAAATTTTCAATCGGAAATAATTAACAGCGCTACTTATTTGGGCCATGTCTTCAAGTATTATGCACAATTAAAATCTGCATCAGTCTAAGCCATGCATGTCACTTTCAGTCATTGTCCAGTGAATGAAACATGCATTGCACAGAAGAGCTGATCAAAACTGTATGGCAAAGTTCTTCATACAGTTATCCAGGCCTCTTTTAAAGTTTTCCTTTGGTTTGTAGGTGTCTTCAGTGGTGTAAAACATGGAGCCCATGTTCTTACTTATTACATTTCACACCCAAATTTCATCTTTTGCATGCAGTGGGAAACAAGTAAAGATTTTTCGTACTTGTTTGTTTTACCACGTCCCTTTCTAAAGTGTGTGTGCGGGTTTTATAGAATGGGTGACACCTTTGTGACCAGGATGTCAAGGAATCACATAACATGCGACAGGGGAAGGGCCATGACTCAGTAGCAGAGCGTCTGCTTTGCATAAAGAAGGTTCAATTCCCAGCATCTCCAGGTGGGGCTGGGAATGTCCCCTTCCAGAAACCCCAGAGAACTGCTGCCAGTCAGTGTAAAAAAGGTAAAGGACCCCTATGGGACGTGGGTGGCGCTGTGGGTTAAACCACAGAGCCTAGGACTTGCCGATCAGAAGGTTGGCGGTTCGAATCCCCACGACGGGGTGAGCTCCCATTGCTCGGTCCCAGCTCTTGCCAACCTAGCAGTTTGAAAGCATGTCAAAGTGCAAGTAGATAAATAGGTACCGCTCCGGCGGGAAGGTAAACGGCGTTTCCGTGCACTGCTCTGGTTCGCCAGAAGTGGCTTAGTCATGCTGGCCACATGACCCGGAAGCTGTACGCCGGCTCCCTCGGCCAATAAAAAGAGATGAGCGCCGCAACCCCAGAGTTGGCCACGACTGGACCTAATGCTCAGGGGTCCCTTTACTTTTTAAAGGAGCCCAGGACTCTTAAGTCCAGTCAAAGGCGACTGTGGGATTGCGGCACTCATCTCGCTTCAGGCCAAGGAAGCAATCCCTTCCAATCAGCAATCCCAAGAGGCTCAGTGATTTAGACCCCACAGCGCCACCTGCGTCCCTAATGCCAGTCAGTGTAGACAACACTGAACCACATGGACTAATAATAATAATAATAATAATAATTTATTATTTGTTCCCCGCCCATCTGGCTGGGTTTCCCCAGCCACTCTGAGCAGCTTCCATAGAAACCAAAAAACACTAAAATATCATACATTAAAAACTTCCCTGAACAGGGCTGCCTTAAGATGTCTTCTGAATGTCAGGTAGTTGTTTATCGTTTTGACATCTGATGGGAGGGCGTTCCACAGGGCGGGCGCCACTACCGAGAAGGCCCTCTGCCTGGTTCCCTGTAGCTTTGCTTCTCGCAATGAGGGAACCGCCAAAAGGCCCTCGGCGCTGGACCTCAGCGTCCGGGCAGAACGATGGGGGTGGAGACGCTCCTTCAGTGCGTTTGTATAAGGTTTGTATAAGGCAGCTTCCTCTATTCCTCTGTTTTAAGCAAAAGGTTGCTGCTGATCAGTGTAGATAGCAACTGAGCTAGCTTATAAGCCAGCTTCCAACATGTCAGTCAGCTAGTGGTTGCTTTTAAGAGTAATCATGCTAGCTGGGACTGATGGGAGTTGTAGTCCAAAATATCTTGAGGGCACCAGGTTGGTGAAGGTTGTTTTAGATCAACTTGGGTTCAGTCCTGATATGGGTGTTTGAAACATTATTCCCCTGTTTGCTTTTGGCAGACCAGTCTTCCCCACCCCTCACTTTGTTTAATTCTGGTCCAGAGGGATGGATGGGAGCAAACACCATGCAACTGGGTGAACTAGTTTAGTCAATGCCACCTCGAACATCACCTGCCAGGAGACATTGTTAATATTTGTCTAGCTCTAGCACAACGCTTATTGAACGGAGCGGCCTGCGCTTTTAATTTTCTCTCTCTTTTGTGTCCCACTCCTCTTCCTCCTTGATCTGTACTTTCCAAAACCAAAAGAGGCAGGGTGTGGGTGAGTCCACTTCCTCTTCCAGTTGCTTCAAGGTGTGGTTGACCGTCAGATTTTTACAGATGTTGGTCCTTTTTTTCTAAATCGCATTATCTTCTGCTTAGTGCCCCCCCCCGGCTCAGCCACTTCCCCACTGTCATAGCCAAAGGCAAGCTGACCATTCAGGGAAGTCCCGTAGCTCAGTGGTTAGAGCATCTGCTTTGCATGCAGAAGGTCCCAAGTTCAAAACCTAGTATCTCCAGGTGGGGCTGGGAAAATCCCCCAAGTCTGAAACCCCGGAGAGCCTCATTCAGTGACTATATTAAACTAGATGAAGCAATGATCTGACTGCATAAGGCAGCTTCTTATTTAAATCAACCCTTTATTCAGAAGCATGAGGACTAGAAACTTAGTTTATCCTTAGGGAAAAGGATATCCCAGTGGTAGAGCATCCACTTATTGTAGCATGTAAGAGGCAGTGTTAGAAATTAGCCAGGCACGTTTAGCGACTGGCTTGGGTCCAATTGTGACCACGTGAAGCTCTCTGGAGGCCAGGTTGATGACTTTGGAAAGCAAAATGCCATTTAGAGAAGGATGTGAAATATTTTCCCTCAAAGCTTGAATTTGTTTTATTTTGGATTGTTTTATTTACTTTTTTAATGTGTTGTAAACTACTTTGAGATTTGTTCTTTAAAATGAAAAGCTGTAGAAATGATGATGATGATGATGATGATGATCATCATCATCATCATCATCATCATCAATTTCAAAAAAACAGCACCCAGAGATTCCACTGTGGCGACCGTAACCTAGGTTTAATTTGCCATTTGGCGATTAAATTAAATATCTGAGTTTCTAACACTGCTAGAAGGTTCCAGTTTCAGTCCCCAGCATCCCCAGGTAGGGCTGGGGAAAATACCTGGAACCCTGAAGAGCTGCTGCCAGTCAGTGTAGGCAATACTGAGACAGATGCTCCAATAGCCTGACTTTGTATAAGGCAGCTTCCTGTGGCTCTTCTCTCTTGCCCACCTGCCAATTTTAGCATACAAGGGAGTGAAGGGAAGAGGTCTGCTGCCTGGCAGGTGAGTGGACAAATAACCTGTCTCGTGCAGATGAGACCTAACAAATCACCTGCTCCCTGTTTATCACATCCCTGAAGATAGTATCTTGCAAGAACACTCCTCTTCTGTTGCACCCTGTGAGGATTCAGTCTGCCTCCTACGGCTTGGGAGCCGAAGGGTTAAGGGATGATTGCCACTTACTCAACTTTGGACTTACATCATGCATTTTTATCACCAGATTCTGGCAGCTGAGCAGCCGCTGCTGCTGCTCCTCCCTCTGGGGCGAGCAGGGATATAATGACAGCATGTGTTGAGATTAGTCCAGCCCAGAGGGTTTCCAGGAGGCACTTAGAGCTCTTTAATTGCCCAGACAGACAGCAGATCATAACCCCAGCAGTCTAGAATAGCCTTCAAGCGAGGGAGCCGTTTTGCCAGGCAAGAAGGGAGAAGGCAGCTGAGCTTTTAAAATTCTACCGGGAGATCTTCATCCTTCTTCAAAACTTGACTTTTTTTTTAAATACATGTAGCTTCAAAAAAAATTCTTTTTTTAATCCCCACCCCCTGCATACACACACACACACACACAAATTGAAAGCTGTGCTCTCTCTTTCCTGTTGCCTTTTAATAAGAGGAATTTAACAAAATCCAAGATTAAACTTGCAGCGGTTTCCTAAGTGTTGCATGAAGGCACACTAAGCCGTCTGGTGTTGATTAAACCCCTTTCGTGGGGTTTTCTCCCCCCCCCTTTTTTTTTTTTTTTTTGGTAAGCTGCTGTTATGCAGACTGACCTGGCCGAAAAAAATATTTAACAAATACGCTAAGTTTTTGCTCCTCCTTTTTCTAATCTGGTAGTTTTTGGGATCCTTTTGTTTAAGCAACTTTTAGCCTCCTTTTTATGGGGAACTGCTTCTTTATGAAATGGCAAGGCTGGTTTGGTTTGGTTTCATTTCATTTTGACCAAAGCAATCTGAAAACAGAGGCTATCTGAACTTGGCGGGCGTGATGTTTTTTGCAAGGTAGTAGTTCGGCTCCAAAAGATTATTTCAAGGCCTTTTTTCTGCTGTTGAGTCTAGCTGTGGGTTTCTCTGTGACTTGTGCAAAGAAAAACAATGAAGATATTTCAGCGTATTAATGATCGCTCCTTTGGAAGCTCCGCTTGGAAGTGGTGAGTAGACCGGGGGCGGGGGGGAGAGGTTTTATCCACCTTTCATGTTATGAGCCAAACCTTCGGTTAGTTTCAATGGTGGCTTGGATTTCTTTAAGTGGGGCATGGAGCTATGTCCAGTGCTATTCAGAGTAGACCCAATGAATGGACTTGGGTCCATTCATTTCAGTTAACTTAAGTAAGGTTTCATTGGATGCAACTCGTAGTCGCCGCAGAGCTGATACGTAGCTCTACAAACTGACCCAGATAGGTTGAGCAGATTGTGTTGAAATCCTTTATGCTTTTTCTGGTCCCCCAGGTATGAGGAAGGGGTGGTTTTCTCATCTGAAACCCACTTTACGGCTACTCTGCCGTGGGAATCTCCCTTTCCTTAGGGCATTCTTGTTCTCACCCCGGCCAATAAAAAATCAGTTGCCAAAGGACTACTTCCTTGTTTCTTCCTCTTTTTTGTACACATTAGGTTTATTTTTATATGTCTTCATGTGCATCCCCTCCACCCACCCAACCCTTCATCAGGGCTATTCTGCGGTCTGCCTGGCATTCTGCATTTTGCGCAAGAGTGGGGTATCCAGCAACTGTATAGAGAATACAAGAATAACATCAACTCTCTCCACATTCTGGATTCAAGACAGAGTTGGCTGGGGTTGTGGTAGTGGTGGGAATTTGCTCCTTTTGTATCCTTAGCTCTTCCTCTGGGGAAGGGTGGGCTAACAGGTGTCACTCCAGATGATGATGATGATGAAGAGCAGCACTGGGTAGCTCAGTTGGTTAGAGCTTGGTGCTGATTACACCAAGGTTGCAGGTTCAATCCCTGTATGGAACAGCTGAATATTCCTGCACTGCAGGGAGTTGGACTCGATGATCCTCAGGGACCCTTCTAACTCTACATTTCTCTGATTCTAAGAAGATGGTGATAGCCATTTATTATCGGCTCTTCATGCTGAGGTCTCAAGGCAGATCACAACAATTAAAACACAACATTAATATCGAAACACAATATTGGGCTGCAGCACCCATCATTCCTGACCGTAAGGCACACCAGCTGGGTCTGATGCGGAGGCTGGGAGTCCAATGTTATCTAGAAGCCTACAGGTTTCCCATCCCCTGAGCTCGGAGCTTAAGAGCAGCAGTCTCACAGCAAACCTTGTGTCACAGTGAGGTTAAAACAGTCTGCCTAAGGCCACCTAAGGCCAGGGGTTTTTTTGCAGACGAGAGCTGGTGGCAGATAGGAATCCACCCAGTTTTTCTGCACAGAAGGCCAAGGACGACTGGCTTCTGTGACGGTGCAGGGTTGCCTAGGTTGACTCCCTCTGTGCTCTGTCTCCGAGGTCGGAGACAGGAGTTGTTTCTGAATATCAGTTGCTGGAAGCCACAAGAGGGGAGAGAACTCTTGTCCTTGGGTGCTACTTGCGGGTTTCCAACAATGGGCATCTGGTTAGCCACTGTCAGAATAGGATCCATGGGCCATTGGCATGAGCCAGCAGGATATTCTTACGTTATGTTCCTATTATTTTTTAACAGCGTTGCTCTTCTCAGAACAAATAAGAGTTTCTTATAATTAACTATTAACCACAAATTTAGATACTTCTGCAAAATCAAAGTAGCGTAACCGTGGTTTTTGAAAGGAACAATACCGGAATCGAAGCAAGTTCCTGTACATTTCACCAATGTTCAGTAATGTCTCTAGAAATCTATATGATTCACTGCACCACTACTTCCCGGAGGCTTTCCTCTTGCAACAGCAGGGTCAGTTGGCAGTTTCGGGTTTTGTTTTGTTTTTTAAAGGAAATGAAGCTGGAAATTAAGTAATAAAGTAATAAAGACCATGTTCAGGGACCAGTTTACAACCAGTACAGGGAAACGTAAGTGGACTTGTATGTGTAAATTATGACGTTAAAGTCAGTTCTTGAGGTTCTTGGGTAAAGATGTCTGCGTATGCTGACCAGAACTTTAAATATATGTCCTTCCACCCAAGTTTGTGATAAAATACTACTTATTATTGATTATAAAATCTTCCCACCCTTCCTCTGAGGAGCTTCCCTGTTTTTCTTTTCACAGCAGCTAGTGAGGTAGGTTAAGGGGAGAGATAGTGACTGGCCCACGATCATCTAGTAGGCTTTGAGAATGGCTGGGGATTTTGAACCCATGTCTCTAGCTCGCTAATACTCAAGAGAAATGCCAACTGATTGGAGGACACCCCAATCAACTGTAGAGAGCCCCCCTCCCCTGACATATTCTGGATTAAGGAGGTGGCTCTCCAGAAAGAAGTAAATCAAGACTCTGGCTTAAACCCTACACTAATCTGGTGCTCTCTAGATGTGTTGGACTCCAACTCCCACCAGCCCCAGTTAGCATGGCCAATGGATAGGGACAGTGGAAGGTGGAGTCTGAAACTTCTGGAGAGAACCATATTGGCTGCCCCTGCTCTCGACTTAATGGATTGGATGGCTTTCCCCAGTGCCTCCGTTGCAAACTTTTGTGGTCAAGACGTTTCCCCACCACTGTATGGTCTTGGAATTCTCACCCTCTGAAAGCTGGTGGGGAGAACATTAGGGTCTTTGAGAACTAGAAATGGCATAGTGCAGGGACTCCAACTCCCATCAGCCCCAGCTGGAGTGTCCAGCGCTCAAGGATGATGGGAGCTGTAGTCTAGCAATGTCTGAAAGGCCAAAGGCTCTGTCCTTGAACTAGGCCATCACTTGCCTTTCCTGCCCCCAGCTACTGCCATCACAACTCTGCCTTCTTTTAAAGTAGAGATAAGGAACCTGTCACCCCCCTGGATGTTGCTGGACTCCAACCTCCATGAGCTCTGTCCATCGTGGGATGATGGAAATCACGATCGAGCAACGTCCGGAGGGTCACAGCTTTCCACATTCTTGGGATACTGTGTGTGGAGGCAAGTTCTGCCTTCCTCCAGTTTCTTTGGAAGGTGTTGTGGATAAAATGCAATCAAAAATTGCATGATCTTCAGAACAGCAGGACTGGAGGAAGACCTTATTTGCTTGAATAAGGAAATAACATTAGAGGCGCATATTATAGTGGGGTGGGGGGGGAGATATACACACTAAGTATGTATCAGAGGATCGCCAAAGCATGTGCCATCAGGACACAACACCATTAAAGCTAGAAGTCGGGCCATTTGTTATTCAGATCTAGAAATCCCCCATGTTACTTTCCCATGCATGCACTCTTGGGTTGAGGCAACAGGCTAAAATGTTTTAAAATGTTTTAAACGGTTCTAATTTTGGTTCCTCTGTTTTGTTTTTGTTGGGTTGATGTTGGTTAAATGTTTAATTGAGGTTGGCAGTTATTTTAATTTGGGTATAACTAAGTTGTTTATTATTGTTGTTGTTATTGGTTTCTGTTGATTTATTGGTTTGTTTGTTGCTCATATAGGATATTTTGGGGTTTTTTAATGTTTGATGCTTTGTTGTGTTTTTATATTTGCTATAAGCCACCCTGAGTTTCTGGGGAAACCCAGCAAGATGGGCAGGATATAAATTAAAAGAATATTATTATATTATTATGACACTCTTGCAAATTGCATATGGTGCTGGAGTGGTGCAGGAGAAACCCAAGCAGCGGTTTAAGAGCTGTCATATCCTTCTGGCTGCTGGTGACGCACCTTGAAATCCTAAGAATTGACTCCCTTCCCACCAAGCATAACCGAGATACCTTGACAGCACCTCTGGAATTGCATGATGCACCTGCCTGGGATGGCAAGCTTTGCTGCCCTAATAAAAGCCCAGCTCATTAAAGATTGGGAAAGATGGGTGCGAGGAGGAGATTAGGGAACACAAAGTCCAGAACAGCATTGGGACATCGGTTGATCAGAGAGTTTGGCTGAGCTTAACTCCTTAAGCTTTGCTTGTTGAAGGAGCGCTTACTCTGATCCAACCAAGCAGATGAGCATTTTGCCTGGGACAAGTAATGCCCCCGCCTTTTCTGCAGCTTGTTGCACACCAGGCAGCTCAGGTTGTCGAGTGACACATTGGCATTTGTGCAGAGGGGGCCTGCAGTGGTGTCTGCAAGACATCAGGGTACCAAGACTAAGTGTAGTGCCTGCCAATTCCCTGTAATTATTATTAGCATTAAAGGTAAAGGGACCCCTGACCATTAGGTCCAGTTGTGACCGACTCTGGGGTTGCGGCACTCATCTTGCTTTATTGGCCAAGGGAGCTGGTGTACAGCTTCTGGGTCATGTGGCCAGCATGATTAAGCCGCTTCTGGCGAACCAGAGCAGCGCACGGAAACACCGTTTACCTCCCTGCCAGAGCGGTACCTATTTATCTACTTGCGCTTTGATGTCCTTTTGAACTGCTAGGTTGGCAGGAGCAGGGACCGAGCAACGGGAGCTCACCCCGTCGCGGGGATTCAAACTGCCAACCTTCTGATCGGCAAGTCCTAGGCTCTGTGGTTTAACCCACAGCGCCACCCGTGTCCCACATTATTAGCATTATATCTTATTAAATTTCTGTTCTGCCAATTCTCCCCAAAGAAGCAAAGCAATGCAATTAAAAACAAAAGCATCTTAAAAACACATCTTTGAAGCAGGCCTTGGGAGGCGGTGTTCTCATCTCAACCAGCACCCAGGTGTGGTGGTGAGGAGCAGCTTGAATCTGAGTGTCAGAAGTATGTTAACCCATGGTAGTACCTAAGGAAATAATATTTTGGACCACAAGTTTTAATGTTTGCATCTGAGCAACCATAGCTTAATGATTTCTTTTAGTGTCCAAGAATAAGAAATGAAAGGAAGGTTGTACCCGGGGAACTTCAGCGAAAAGGGTGGGGCGAGGAGAGAAAATACACATTGCATTCTTCAGTACTTACAGAAGAAGCTGCTGAATTGGACTATTAATCCATCTAGCTTGGTACTGCTTTCACATACTTGCACTTTCTCTGGGAGACCTACCTGGATAAGCCAGGAACTGAACATACCTTCTGTATGCAAAGCAGATACACTTTTACTGACCTACAGTCCTTTCCGTAAGACATAGGAACATAGGAAGCTGCCTTCTACCGAATCAGACCATTTGTCCATCTAGCTTGGTATTGTCTATACCAGTGTTTCCCAAATGTTGGTCTCCAGCTGTTTTTGGACTCCAACTCCCATCATCCCTAGCTAGCAGGACCAGTGGTCAGGGATGATGGGAATTGTAGTCCCAAAACAGCTGGAGACCAGCACACTGGTCTACCCTGACTGGCAATGGCTCTGCAGGGCTTCAGGCAGGGAGCCTCTCAAAACCCTAGTGGGAAATTCCAGAGATTGAACCCAGGACTTTCTGCATTCAAGGAAGATGCTCTATCATTTAGCTATGGCTGTTGCCTAACATTTCAAATAATATTTTAAAAATAATAATTGTCCAGTAGCACCTTAGAGACCAACTAAGTTGCATGCACATGAAAGCTTATACCAAGAACAAACTTAGTTGGTCTCTAAGGTGCTATTGGGCAGTTTTTTAATATATTTTGACTGTGTCAGACCAACACAGCCACCTACCTGAATTTCAAATAATACTTAAATATGCCCTAATAGTTTTGAATTGCCTGTGCCACTACAAGGTCATTGGTCCAAGCAGTTTTTTTCTCCGCTTCTGCCTCTGAATCTTGAGCACAGAATTGAGGTATGAAGCCTTCTTCCCTTCCCAGAACGCAGCTACCCGGGCGGAAGGTGTTTAAATGCTTCCCTTAAGTCCTCTGCACATAGAGAAAGCAGCCTGTCAGGGAGAAGGCTATGCCAAACACTTCTTCAGCATCATGCTAGGGCTGCATGGGCAAGGGTCTTGTTTTCATCTTGTAGATGATGAGGAGGAGTTGTGGCAGTGTTTTATCACATGCAACCAGGAATCGACAGGATGAATACCAGTTCCTGAGACTCACAAGGGCTCTTCTTATGTTCTTACCGTCTTCCACCTGCAACCGAAGCAGCACACTCCAGGAAAAGCTTGCTGTCTCTCAGTCGTGCCAAATGCAGAGCCAAGTTGGCCCGTCGTTTTCTCGTGAGGAGTGCTAGCGTGGTTTGTCTCAGGAACTTCAACCTGTTTCTTTCCTGGCTTTGTGTTTTTGCAGGCACATTCAGGACCCAGCAAGCCAGCGGTTGACATGGAACAAACCTCCGAAGAGTGTCCTTGTTATAAAAAAAATCCGGGACGCCAGTCTCCTGCAGCCCTTCAAAGACCTCTGCATCTATCTCACAGAGGTAGGCTGGACTTCTCTGCCTTAGTGAGCTCAACCAGGATGGCCGGAGAATTTTAGTGGGGTGTGCTTTTTAAAGTGGGGTGTTCTTACGGGCTACAGAGATGTGTCTTGAAGCATGCTGACGGTGCTCAGGAAAGTTCATCCAGAGTCAGGGCTTCCATGACCTATATCTCAGGGGTGAGGAACCTGTGGCTCATGTTGTTGAACCCCAGCTCCCATCAGCCTTGGCTGGCTTGGCCAGTGATCAGGGGAAGCTTAAACCATTTCCAGAACCCATAACAAACCAACCTTGGCTGCAAATAAATGCCAAGAAGAGTTTGAGGTGGCCGGCATGTGCCATTTCTATCTATCCAAGAGGATTTCACTTTGGGATGGCGTGAACTGTTTGCTTGGGTTTGGGGTTGTCAGAAGACTGCCTCACACATAGGAGCTTTTTCAAAGTTTCAAACTAAGTCCAGCTGAAAATTTGTATTGCTGTGATCTCCTTGGCAGGGATCACTTCGCTCCTTCACGAAACCAACCGCAGTTCCTATTGTCCCTTCAGGAGGAATCTCAGAGTGGTTAAACTGGTTTTTCCCTTGTGCTCTTGCCCATTCATGTCTTTCATCTGCTTTCAATGTTGTGGGAGAGCCAGGCAACCATGATCTCCTCTCTCTCGTACTCAAATGGTCACTCTGCTGATGTGATTCCTCCTTACCTTTTGAAAGTTATTGCACCTGTTTTATTACTCACAGATAAAATAATATAAGGCAGCTCTCTGCGGTAAAGGGGAAAAGCCATAGCTCAGTGGTAGAGCAGCACATGGTTTTGCATGTTGCACAAGGTCCATGTGCAGTCTAGGAAGGGTTGGAGTAAACTGTGTGAAGCCTGGGAAAGTCACTGCCAGTTACTCTGCTTTATTACTACATTTCCATCTGGCCTTTCTGCCTAGGAGCTCAAACTGGCCTACACACTTATATAGGAAAAATATTTGAAAGATGATTAACAGCGGCTACAAAGAAATAAGACCGCATGTAACTCCTCCATGTCAAAAATGTTTTAAGCAGGCTCTGAAAAGAATACAGTGAAGGTGTCTGCCTGGTGTCAATAGGCAAGGAGTTCCAAAGTGTAGGTAGAGTGGTTTTTATCTGAGATTATAAGATGCTTTGTAGGTGTCAGGGGCTGGTCTGGATTGGAAGACTGGGGAATGCAATCGCAGGAAGAGCAGCTCCTGCCCGGACACTGAGGTCCAGTGGTGAGGGCCTTCTGGCGGTTCTCTCGCTGCGAGAAGCCAAGTTACAGGGAACCAGGCAGAGGGCCTTCTCGGTAGTGGCGCCTGCCCTGTGGAACACCCTATTGCCAGATTTCAAGGAAATAAACAAACAAAACAAATAAACAGATTTCAAGGAAATAAACAAGAAGACATCTAAAGGCAGCCCTGTTTAGGGAAGCTTTTAATGTTTAATAGGTTATTGTATTTTAGTGTTTTGTTGGAAGCCGCCCAGAGTGGCTGGGGAAATCGAGCCAGATGGGCAGGGTATAAATAATAAATTCTTCTTCTTCTTCTTCTTCTTCTTCTTCTTCTTCTTCTTCTTCTTCTTCTTCTTCTTCTTCTTCTTCTTCCTAACAGAAGAGGAGGGGGAATATTCGGGGGGGCCTGCTTCCAGCGCTTCTAGAAGCAGAGAGACAGGCAGACACAGCTATGAGATAGTAGCTAAGCAACCAGAAGGGAGGGAGCAGCTGGGCGATACATCAATTGAGAGTGAGGGGGGACCCCCTCCCTCTCCCCGAACCTGGAGGTCCAAGCATGTCAGAGAACAAAGGAGACGTGGAGGAAGAGGGACTGCTCTTTGGCGCGCTTCTTGCTGCGGAAGTGAGGAGGAGTCAGAGTAGGCAACTGATATCCTTGCGGAGGGTTGCCTGTTTGTGCTTGTAGCATAATGCTGAAATAAAAGGACTATAAATCTACCAAATGCTCATTAATTCTTATCGGTGAGCCAGCAGAAGGGAGAGGGGAACTCCCGTACTTGACAGTAGGAGAATTTCCTCAAAAAGTGGGGTATATTTTTAAAAATAAATACATATTAATGTCACTTGTTTCAAGAGGTCATGCTTCTATTTTTCACTCAGTGTTAAGATAGTTTTAATTTAATCTTTTCCTCCCCACCCTTCAGGTGAACAACATGATTGTCTACGTAGAAAAGAAAGTGTTGGAAGACCCAGCCATCATGAACGATGATAGTTTTGGACCAGTGAAGAAGAAATTTTGCACTTTCAGTGAAGGTAAATATATATATAGTGAGAGAGGTTGCATTTTGCATGTAACGGGAGCTAGAGATGCAGCATAAATTTGGTTTGGTTTGCATTTTAATATACAAACTACCTAATGTACAGTTCCTGGAAAAATCTATGAACCGAAACACAGCTAACTCTTCTCTGAATTTTGTGATCCGTTCTCCAGTCAAATGATGTGGTACAAGCATGCCTGTATCAGGCAAAGGTGTGCATAAACTGTATATATTAGTGAAAAGTGGTTTTTTTGGCTTAATAAACCACACTGCACACAAACCACATGCTGGAGCATGCACCGCCCAGCCTCTCCCATTTTGCCCCTTTCCTTGAGTAAGCTTTCTTGGGTTGCCAAGAAAGGGCTAGCATAGCGCTGCCTCCAAGCCAGGGGTCATGGTTTGTTTCCTCCTAACAAAGCACAGTCAGTGCATCAGCAACAAGCCATGGTTTAAGCTCCACTAGCGATCGTGGTTTGTTAGGGCAGAACAACCCAGAATCCTGCATTTGGCTGCAATGCTAAGCTATTGCCTTCTTTGATTCTTTACCTGCTTGTACCAGGGGAAGAGCGAAGCAAGAGCACAGGAGCACAGAAAGCTTCATTATACCAAGTCCAGCCATTGGTCCATCTAGCTCAGTGTTGTCAACACTGGCTGGCAGCAGCTCTCCAGGATTTCAGACAGAATACATTCCCAGCCCAGCCTGGAGTTGCCATAGTTTGAACCTGGGACCTTTTGCATGCAAAGCCATGCCTCTGAGCTATCACCCTTCCGTGACCTATAGCAATTGAGCTGGGTGCGCAGTATGGTTTATGAAGCTTGTAACTTTGACTTACTGCAACATGCAAATTCAGGCGCCGTGTCTGTTTCCTTAAAGAAGGAAGGCAAGAGCAGTCAGATAAGAGCCAGAATGAGCAGGTAAATGGGCTAAAGGAGGGTCAAGCGAAAAGCCACAATCTGTTTATACTGCTGTATTTCTGCCCTTTTAAACAGATAGGATTGGAATTTTAAAAAATCGTATTCTGTGTTTTCAAACTCTTTTTCTTTTTTAGACTACGATGATATCTCCAATCAGATAGACTTTATCATCTGCCTGGGAGGAGACGGGACCTTGCTTTATGCCTCTTCACTCTTCCCGGTGAGTTTATCTTCACCATCCTTCCCTTGCCCGCAATCTCTCTTTTATGAAGTCCACATGGGATGCTTTGTGATGGTTGCGTGTTCTTCCACAGGCCCTTAACACTAACTTTTGGCTCTTCCCCACTCAGTATTCACTTATGTGCCTCCCTTTCTGCCCTGCCTGTTTATAAGGGCTTGGTGTGGCTGTAGTTAAATATAAGTTGCTGCTTTTAAATGTGTCCTATTATTGTTGTTGTTATTATTATTGTTGTTGTTGTTGTTGTTGTTGTTATTAAAAAGAGGGTGGGAGGACTAGAGCTGGGCCATATCTGGTTGTCAACATCGCAATATATCACCAGCTGAACATCATGATATATTGATATATCACAATGTCTGAAATAAGGATGGAACTATGTAGAGGCGAACAGTAGGGCTGGGCAATATCTGGCTTTCAACATTGGGATATATTACCAGCTAAACACTGTGATATACCAATACATCATGATGTCTGAAATAAGGACGGAGCTATGTAGATGCATTGGCTGGCTTCACGGTTTTTCTTGCGATGTGTTTTTTTGCATAGCACACTTACACACATATCATGATTTGCGATACGTTGTCAGGCCAAAAATTATGAAACTGCTATCACGATAGGGACTTCAAACTGGTTTTTGGATGATATATTGACATATTACCCAGCCCTAGGGAAAGCCCTATGCAGAATTTAATACACACAGGCTTGTTGACAGCCTGGTGTTGAGTATAGACTGCCCAAGATTCCCCCCCCCCCCACGCCTTTGTTTCCCTCCTTTCCCCCAGAACTTGGACTCAAGGCAGCTCACAAATATTAAAACCAGCACAGATAAAACACAGAGCGCTAAGGGCATATAAAAATAGTAATTTTAAAGTGATTCAACTCGGAATAGAATTAAAACGAGGTGAAAATAAATCTATTAAAATGCAGATTGTTTTTTAAAAAGCACGGCACTATTACGACCCCTTTCCTTAAAAGCTGCCACTTCCCCAAAGCCTCCTGGAATAAAACAGCCTCCACCTGTCAGTGGAAGGACAAAGAGGGAGCTTCTCTAGGGAGTTCTAGAGTCTGGGGCAGCCATGGGGCAGCTCCTGCGTCCCACCCAAACGTGCCTGCAAGGACTGAGAAAAAGGCTGCCACAGCTATACAGTGAAGCTCCACCAACTTTGCTTCTCCTTTTAGTCCAAGAGTCACCCAACATTTGTAGGTCCATTAGGATTTTTGAGTGGGAGCTGTGCCCTCGCTGATCACTTCTCCTCCCACCCCACCAAGGGAGAGGCAGAAAGAGAGAGATAAAAGGCAGAGTTTGCTTCTCCAAGGCATCTGTGCAAAACTCTGATGCGGTAGAATGAATCTGAGCCTCGATGAAGCCCAAAGAGCTGGAAGAGGAAACCAGAAAGTGCCACTTCTCAAACTTCCTCCTTCAGCACGATGTACTTTCCGAGGGAGAAGAAGGTAGCCGCCTTTGCTGCCGCATGACCAAGAGGGTAGAAAGGGGAAATCACCAAAGGAAAGTTTGAAAGATTATTGGAGGTTCGATACTCAGGAACAGATTTTAGATGAAGATTGGGGAAGAATCTTTCGACAACCACCCTTTGTTGCCACCTCTAGGATAATCCTGGAACAGGGGTTGAAGCTGGTACAAAAATGGTATTATACACCAGTAAGGTTATATCATATTACAAAATCTGGAAGTAAGAATTGCTGGAGGAAATGTGGAGTGATGGGAACATACAGTCATATGTGGTGGGATTGTCCGTTAGTTAATGAATTTTGGAAACAGATTGGTATAGAAATATCGGGAATTGTGGTAAGGAACGTGGAAATAACTGAATTAATGGTTCTTATTACCCTGAGTAGTATTGAGTTAAAAACAAAAGAGGAATGCAAATGGGTAAAATTGATGGTAATTGCAGCCAGACAGGTTATAGCGAGTAATTGGCAAAATGCAGAAGAGCTAGGGGTGAACCGATGGAGGAAAAAACTGAATAATATTATAAATTTGGGATACCTAACTGTGAAGATACATAGAATGAAAGGGTTTAAGGTCAGTGAGAAAGAGGAGGATTGGTTTGAGAAGATATTGAATTATTTGAGTAGGTTTGAACAATTTGGGGCAATTAAAATGTTAAAAGTTAAATAAACCTTGTGGAAGAAGGAGTGTTAAGGTATATAGAAGTGTTCATATGGTTAATTTGAATATGTTATTACTGAATATTATTGAATATGTATATTACTGAATGAATATGTATATTATTGAATATTGTATACCCAATGTATCAGCTGCCTGGGGTGGTTTCACTGTTTGTGTTTTGGTGGTTGGTAAAATGTGTGTGTGTGTGTGTGTGTGTGTGTATATATATATATATATATATATATATACACATATATATATATGCAGGTTTTGGTGTCCTCGGGTATCTTCCCGTGTAAAAGTTGGGGTGTCTAGGCGACGTTTCGACGAGGTCTCACTCATCATCTTCAGGCTGGTGCTTTCGGCTTCTTGTTACTGGAACAGAGCAGGATCTCAGTGTTTGAGTTCCTATAAATACTGTTGAGGAGGTGTGGCCTCCAATGTTCTGGGCAGAGAGGAAGTTCCCAGGCTAGTGTGCCTTTTCTTCTTTTGTTCCTTAATTGCTTGAGGGATATCTTGAGTGATTTCTTGAGTGATATCCTGAGTACCACTTAGGTGGGTCATTAGGTGTGGATTAGTTGCTAAAGCCTTTGTGTCTTGACCTCTTGAACTTTGTGAAGAGTTTTTCTGAGAAGATGGGTGTACTACATTTAGTTGTGCTCTGGCTTGGCTTCGTGTATAGGGGCGAGCTGTGGTTTTGTGGCCTGTGCCAGCCAGATCTGTGTAGGGATTGCAGGGGGGTGCAGCATCCGGAGGTGCCACCATGGTTTGGCTACTGGATGGTGTCTGTAATTTATCTGTGGAGAGGGTCTGGGTTTGGGTCTGGTGTGGTTGATTGGTGATGGCGTTCTGTGTGCCTCTGGATCTGGTGTCAGTTTTTGTGGGGAGGGCTAATTTCCAGATGTCTGGCAAGCGGGATGTGTCGTCACGCTTGTTCATGTTGTGAGGGTGTTTCTCTATCTCGATGGCTTCCATGATTATTCTCTTGTGGTGATGTTCCATGTTAGAGAGCAATTTGGAATCTGCAAAATTAATTTCGTGTCCTGTTTCTTTCATGTGTTGGAAGAGAGAGGAAGTTTTTTCTTCTTTTACACGGGAAGATACCCGAGGACACCAAAACCTGCATTCCTGTACCCGTGAAAATCTACGAAAGCAAATATATATATATATATATACACATATATATACATACACACATATACATATATATACACACACATATATATATGAAGACCTCAAGAGTGCTCCGTTTTAGGCTGCCACATGTGAACCGGTGGGCTACTAAAAAAATTGTTGGGCTAGTAACATTTGCGGGCTTCTTTGGGGATGCCGATCTATTTTGGGCCTCCTTTTTGGTCCTCCACATTATTGGCACAGAACTGTTAAAAGCGAAATGTGTTGAAACTGTTAAAAGCTTTGACTCCTGAACGCCATGACCAAGGGCAGTTTGTGCCGCTTCTGAATGCTCTCCTCCCCCCCCCCCCTTTTCCCCTCCAGGGCAGCGTACCTCCCGTGATGGCTTTCCACCTGGGTTCCCTGGGATTCCTTACCCCGTTCAATTTCGAGAACTTTCAGTCCCAAGTGACTCAGGTTATTGAAGGTAAGGGTTTGTGCCAAGCTAGTCACTTGTGCTGCCTATGCAGAAGTAATGCTGGCAGCATTTTTATTAACAAGAACAAAAACAAATCGGTAGTTTGTTAGAAATCTCTGCTGCTTTGTCGGATATCTTCGGGAGAAGAAAAGGCTCAGGAGGAAACACTACACAGATCAGGAGTTGAGTCCTAAGGCGGTTGGATGGCGCCTTGTAGGCCTCCTTCCGGCAACTCCTGCAGCCCAGCTGGTGCCAAACGTATTGCTCTGCTTTACTTTGGACCACATCAGCGAGGCTGAGAGGTGGGTCTTGCCATCTAGGCAGCCCAGGACCTCTATACACACTGCCTAGGCTTGTTCCCCCAGGGAGGACACTTCAGTGCAGTAGTTTCTTCACCCATACAGGTGCACTGCATTGTCTTTTGAGCAGATGGGTGCCAACAAAGTTTATTAGGGTTGTCGCAATCAGTCAGTACCTCCCTGATGAGATTGGGTACACTTGACAGCTCCAGGCTAGTGCTCCCAAATGCAGCCAATCCCTGCTGCAAACTCTTAAGACTAGGGATGTGGAAGGGAGTTAGCAGCTTTGCATGCAGAAGATCCCAGGTTTGATCCCAGGTATGGCTAAGAAAGACCCTCACCTGAAATTCCAGAGTGTGGCACTGTGGGTTAAACCACAGAGCCTAGGACTTGCCGATCAGAAGGTTGGCGGTTCGAATCCCCGCGACAGGGTGAGCTCCTGTTGCTCTGTCCCAGCTCCTGCCAACCTAGCAGTTCGAAAGCATGTCAAAGTGCAAGTAGATAAATAGGGACCGCTTACTAGTGGATTTTCTGGGCTTCACAGCCCTTTGGCCTTTATATGTTTATTGTAGCAAATATATTTTTATTATACAGATAAGTGTCTGGGGTTGGTAGGAACAATGAGTACTGTATCTCCTAAACTGATCCCATGTTGGTAGGTCTTTTTATGTCCTTTTACTTAGAAAGGTGTGGTTTTTCACCCTCCACCCACCACAGGCAATGCAGCACTTGTTCTGCGGAGCAGGCTCAAAGTGAAAGTGCTCAAGGAGCACAAGGAGAAGAAGGCAATGATTCAAAATGGGATTGAAGAGAATGGGCTGATTTCTCCGAGCCTAGAGAAGGAACTGTTCAAGCAAGCCACTCAATATCAGGTGCGTGCGTTCGGTGGGCGAGGTTTGCTTTTCTTCCAGTAGCAGCAGCAGCAACAACAACAACGATGAGGTTAATCTTAGTGAGTTACTGAATTTATATCCCATCCCTCCCTCCCGAAGGAGCACAGGGCGTCCAACAGATCCACTGTTTAAAAACACAAAGCAAAAGCAATAGCATTCTAAAACAGTTAAGCGTTATAAGGGCAATGACGGTGAAAAACATTCCAAAAACAGTTACAGTCAGAAGCATTCTTCCATCCGGTGTTCTGGATCCGGGAATGGTATGCTTCAGCCACCCAATGCCTCACTGGAATGGGAAGTTTTCCTCCTGAAAGTTAATAATGATGGAGACAGGCACAGCTCACTGCGGAGCTCATTCCGCAGCCAGGAGCCACCACCGAAAAGGCCCTGCGACAGGTCACTGCCAACCAGGAAGCCCCTAAGGGGACCACCAAGTCCTCACCACAGTGATGGTGGTGGCAATATAATATTGATGATGATATTTATAATGGCTATTTAATAATATATTTAATATATTAAACTTATGAATCCCTTCCCATGAAGCATCTTGAAGTGTCTGTGTAGAGATAGAAAACCAGCATAACGTAGTGGTTAGGGTGTTGGACTGCAACCTGGGAGACCAGAGTTCAAATCCCTACTCAGCCATGAAGCTAACTGGGTGTGACCTCAGGGCCAGTTCACTGGGCCTCAGCATCTAACCTACCTCAGAGGACTGTAGTAAGGATAAAATGGGGAGAAGGGCAACTTGAGCTCTTTGACGGAAAAGTGGGATATAAATGTAAAATTTTGTAAAAAATGGGTCAGGGGCTTCTGGCCCTCAGGCCCACCAGACTTCCCTGTTTGTCACACAAGGCCACTTTGGGCAAGCCATGCCCACCGTACACCTGATGTCAGGTGTGTGGCAGGTAAGGGCAGAGCTTCAAATGAATAATCAGGAGCTTAAAGTGAGCTGTTGATGGTCTTTCGTTGAAAGAAGGTGTGTTTCCATCTTCCATCAGTTGATGGGCTGTGAGAGCACCTTTTTGGGGGAGGGTTTCCATTGAAACCATTGTTAAAGTGAAGGGGAGGAGTTCCGTTTTAGCAGTGGTTTCCATGGGAACCGCTTCTCTCTTCTAGCATTGCTCTTTGAATGTTGGAAAACCGGAAATGTGTAGAGCAGTGTGGGGCTGTTTGAAAGCCCTTTTGCAAACAGTCCCACACTGATCTTAGAATTACCAGTTTTCAGAGAGTTAAAGAGCAGTGTAGGGCTGGTTGCTATTATTTATTTTTATATTTGTGGTTGTTTTTTTAAAAAAAACCAAGCACTTTTGGAAAGTGAAATCGGGGGGGGGGGGGGGAACAGTCCACCAGACTTTTTGGATTACAACTCCAAATGATGCTTTCTGGCCCATTAAAAAACATTTAAGGCTTTCTTTCTGCATGCTAAAAATCGGTCATAAAATCATAAAGCCAGAGTCTTTTTTTTTTTTTAAAAAAAGACTTTTATTGATACAGCAAGAAGAAAGAAAAAAACCCAAATACCTAATTACACACAGGAATAACCGGTCTTTAGTGTTAAGACCAATATATGTTTTATTGTTTGTTAAAATAAATTATGTGTCTATGGCTAAAGCCAGAGTCTTATAAACCCTGTAGAAACACAACAGATTTTACTACTTCCACACAAACACAATACAGTAGATCTTAAAACAGAATGACTCTGGTTCAGAGTTCTAGTCAGCGTCATCAAATATTTAACATCTTTCAAAACAAACAAACAAAAATGGTGTAATGGTGTATCTGAAGAAGTGTGCATGCACACAAAAGCTCATACCAATAACAAACTTAGTTGGTCTCTAAGGTGCTACTGGAAGGAATCCCCACCCCACCCCGACTACGGCAGACCAACACGGCTACCTACCTGTAACTTAACCTCTTTCGTAACTGTTCCGTTCCATCATCTGCATTTCCTGTCGGCAGGTCCTGAATGAAGTTGTGGTGGATCGGGGCCCTTCCTCATATCTTTCCAACGTGGACGTCTTTCTAGATGGGCACCATATCACCACAGTCCAAGGAGATGGTAAGCACGTTTTCTGTTTGCCAGAGAGCAGAGCGGGGGCCCCTGCCCCTTGCCTCCTTTGGGGGCTGGAGAGTATTTTCTTTGCATGCCTGGCATCTCGAGATGGGACTGAAACCCCACCCCCAGGAGCTGCTGCCAGTCAGTGTTGGCAGTCCTGAGCTAAATGGAGTCTGTCTCGGGATAAGGGCACTTCCTATGCTAAGGCGCCTTCCTGTACCCCTTAAGAGCATTCATAGCTGAGCTCTGTTTAGGTCCTTAAATGGTTTGTCCCCAAGCTGTTTACTGGACCAGCTGCACCCTTACGGTTATACTGCCTGCACTTTTAAGATCTGCCTACCCCTACGCGAGTGGCGCTGTGGGTTAAACCACAGAGCCTAGGACTTGCTGATCAGAAGGCTGGCGGTTCGAATCCCCGCGATAGGGCGAGCTCCCGTTGTTCGGTCCCAGCTCCTGCCAACCCAGCAGTTCGAAAGCACGTCAAAGTGCAAGTAGATAAATAGGTAGCGCTCCGGCGGGAAGGTAAACGGCGTTTCCGTGCGCTGCTCTGGTTCGCCAGAAGCGGCTTAGTCATGCTGGCCACATGACCCAGAAGCTGTACGCTGGCTCCCTCGGCCAATAAAGCAAGATGAGTGCCGCAACCCCAGAGTCGGTCATGACTGGACCTAATGGTCAGGGGTCCCTTTACCTTTACCCCTAGGTAGGTAAAGTTGGTTGGCAAGTTCCCCTTCCCTTCCCTTCCCTTCCATTGCACCTGCATCAAATTCCTACATGGGAGGCATCTCAAAAGCCTTGCAGGCACGACGTCCATTAGCTGGGTGGTTGAACTGCCTCCGCCCCGCTCCCCAGCTCTCTTAATAGACTGTTGTTTTTAACTGCTTCGAATGGGTGAGTGTCCTAACAATATTTTAAATGAGTTGGTTGCACAGTCTTGTTGAAAGGGATGTTCCCAGTCCTAAGCCTATAAAGAACAGGCGAGGCTATAATTGTGACTTGCGCTTGCTCTTTCCGCTCAGGTGTCATCGTCTCCACACCCACAGGCAGCACGGCGTATGCAGCTGCTGCAGGCGCTTCAATGATCCACCCGAATGTCCCTGCCATCATGATCACCCCAATCTGCCCACACTCGCTCTCTTTCCGGCCCATCGTTGTTCCTGCTGGGGTGGAGCTGAAGGTGGGTCCTTAATCAGTTTCCTTTCCCTCTCCAAATTCTGCTAGTCGCTGCGAGATCTCTCCCCCTGAGAATTGTCGCCTGAGCTTGCCTTTTTTTTTCTCTCCTTCTCCCTCCCAGTCCTTTGTTCCTTTTGTGCCGTGTCTCTTAGACTGAAAAGCGGGAGGGATAAAAATGCCTAACGATTAATGAATTAGAAAGCTTTCCCGCCCACCAAACAAACAAGCTTTAAGCTGCCTGTTATGTAACCAAACAAAACATCGGTATAAAATCCAGCTCTCTCTCACACACCCGCCTTCCCTCCTGGCAGCCAAAGAGGTTATTGCTTTCTTAAGCAATGTGCCAAAACATGTTTAAACCCTACTGAAAAGTCAGATTCTGCTGAAGCGGTTTGCTGCTTTGTTTGAAAGGCAGCATGGAAAAAACAGGTTGCCTTCCCCTGGGCTCAGCCTTCTGCCTCCGCTGTTGGAGGTGCCAGTTGCTGGCAATTGCAAGTGGGGAGAGTTGCTGTTCCACCCAGATTGTGCTGGCCGGCTTCTCGTGGGCAATCTGGTTGGTCCCTGTGAGAACAGGCCTATTGGCCTGATCCAGCAGACATCAAGCTAAAAAATTTAGATCCTGGAAATCAATGTGCTTTCCCTTCTCCTCAGATCATGCTGTCTCCCGAAGCCAGGAATACAGCGTGGGTTTCCTTCGATGGGCGGAAGAGGCAGGAGATCTGCCACGGGGACAGGTGAGGATGCCCTTCTGAGTTCTCTGTGCCGATTGGTGCTCTCTTCTGTCGCTAAATATATGAGGAAGAGCAGGAACGCCTGACTTGAGTCACGTCCACACCATGCATTTAAAGCACTCTTATACCACTTTAGCAGTCGTGGAGAATCCTTGGAACTGGAGTTTGCTACGGTGCTGGGAATTGTAGCTCTGTGAAATCTTCACCCTTAATAAACTAAAGTTCTTAGGATTCTTTGGCGCAGGGGGGAAGCCCTGACTGTTAAAGAGCTGTGAGAGTGCCTTAAACGGTGTGGACGTGACTTCAGCAAACATTCTCATTCTCATTCTTCATTTCATTTCTATAGCACTTCATATTTTTAAGGGGGGGAAATCTCAGAGCGGCTTACAACTCATTCAGGCATCCAGTAGAGCAGTCCGCAATAGAACATTACTGAAGAAAGTCAAATATAAAGTATACATTCAAAGCAACATCATTAACGGGAAACTAAGACAATATTTTAGATTCCTGTTAATGATGTTTCTTTGAATATATACTTTATATTTCTCAAAGAAAGCTTTACAAAAGGAGGTCAGCTACAAAATGCACATTTTAACACCCCAAAGTTAACAACAACAAGCCTTAAACATTTCAAAAGAAAACATTCCTAAAGGAAGACAACATCTGTTTTATCTAGAAAAGCTAGTGCCCCAAAGCCAATCCTGCTTTATTGCAGAGGTGGGGGAAACTGTGGTCCCTCCAGATGTTGGACTCCCAACAAACCCAGCCAGCGTAGCCAGTGGTCAGGGATGATGGGATCTGTAGTTGAGCAATGTCTGGGGTAGGCACAGCTTCCACCTGCTTTAGTGCAGTCAAATTGCCTTGGGAGCAGGCTTTCTTCTTAGTACAGTGGTACCTCCGGTTGCGGACGGGATCCATTCCGGAGCTCCGGTCAGATCCCGAGGTTTCCGCAACTGGAGGGACCGCTTCTGTGCATGTGCGCATGGCAAAACACTTCCAGGTTTGCCGCTTTCGCAACTCGAAATTTACGTTACCCAAGGGTAACATAAGACAAGGTGCTACTGTACCTGCAAAGGCCACGGATGCCTGGCAGAATTATAAAGGCATTCTCTGACTAGGATGACTCTGACTTGTGTCCACTCACTTCAGTGGGTCTACTATGAGCAGGGCTAGTGTTGGAATCAACCCTGTGCGGCTTTAGGGTTGGTTTCCATCATTCAGCCACATCGAGGAAGCAATTCCCAAGTGGAAGAAATAAGCTTTTATCCTCCGTTGAACCTGTCCTGAACTGAAGGCCAATCCTAATAACAATTCTGTCTCTTACAGCATCAGCATTACTACCTCCTGTTACCCCCTCCCTTCAATCTGTTTCCAAGACCCCGTAAGTGACTGGTTCGATAGCCTGGCCGAATGTTTGCACTGGAACGTCCGGAAAAAGCAGAACAACTTTGCTATAGACGAAGAAGAGGAGTTTTGAGTGTTGGCACTAGCAGAGGATCATGGGAGGCCGAATCCCTTCTGTACAAAAACATGTTTTTAAGCCTGTAGCTCTGGGGAGTAGACCAATATAATATAATATTATATAAATATATATATAATAACTTTTTTAAATACAGCGATGTACCTCATATCAGTCTGTTCTGCTGATGACCAGATATCATGTCGTTGTTTTTCTGTCTGTCGGGAGAGCTTGAGGTGAGAGAGAAACGAGCGGAGATACTTTTCGTCGGGGCACATTAGAAATGTCCGATGTTTGTTCGTCAATGTGCAATGTGTTTTCCGCACAACGTGTTTCCTAGAAAGAAGGTTTTTTGGTTTTGTTTTTTCAAAAGCCTTATTAAAAACGAATGATGTTTCCTTGGACTTTTGTTCCCGGTTATCGGCAAATCCCCAGATTCTCTTTATTGGCCACTGTGTGGGTCGGGCAAATGTTGGTTAAAGGGGCGTTAAAACGTTTTCTCTTACGTTTTTCAAATCTTCAGTTCTGTGCACTTATTTCTGGCAAAGTGAAGAGGATCAGTCCGTTCTTGATTGCCACTCTTCCCCCCCCCACACACACACTTTTTTCTTTTCTTTTCCGGCTCACAAGAAATGTGGTTTCATGGCTGCTTAAGAGCAGGGATTCCTACCCCCACCCTGGGATATTATCCCACCATCTTTGTTTAAATGTGTTTGTAGGAACTTTATTATACCTCCCTGATGGTGATCAAAAATAAATAGGTCTTGTTGGGGGGGGGGGGGTTGGAAGGAGGGAGACAGGTTTTGAATTGCAGAAAGTTGTCAAGATGAGTGTTCATAGATCAACTCTAGATGTGATCAGCAACATTAAGACAAAGGCGGCCTCTGTAGGAAAGACGAAGTTGGGAATTGGTTGGACTGGGACATACAGGCAGTTGTCACCTGTTGGGTGAGTAACAGGGAACGTCAGACGCCTCCTTAAACCATTGCTGGTGAAATCACAAGGCCTGTGCGCCAAAAGCACTTGTGTGCGCCTGTGTACATACCTTTTGGTTTCAGCTGGGCTTGCACAGGAGATGTTTCCTCTGAGCTGTGCAAAATCTGAAGGTTAAAACTTCACTGTCACATGGGGAATGTATTGGGATTCTTTAAAAAGGCAAAACAAAATCAATACACCCAATAATTTTGGGATTTCTACGGTTTCCAGACAAGCAGCCATTTTTGCTCGGATGGTTGACTCTCAGGAAAGCCACCCAAACTTCGGGTGTATCTTTTTTATGTGGCAGTGAGTGATTTGGAAAGTCTTATGCGAATGTGCTGGTGGGTGGCAACTTCCCCCTTTGCCGCTCTTTTGGGTCCTGGACTGTAGATTTCTGCCAAGAACAAGGAGCTGTAGGCCGTAGTTCGCTGGGGCTTCCATTTCCATGGGGTTTCCAGTTTGCTCAGCCACACATGCAGGCATCGCCTGAGTGGTGATCTTCGCAAACACTGCTATGGTATAAGCAAGTCTGCAGGCCCAGCAACGTGTGTGTTTTCTGTGTCTTTAAAAACCTAACAAGGAGCCGTTGCCAAGCACCTATTAAATGACCCAGTCGGCAGAGATAGGCCAGGAGTCACAGCTGCCCTCAGGGAATGCAGGCTGGCTTGGCTGTTGCCTTTTTGGACCAGGGTAGCCAACGGAGTGTCTTCCAGACGTGAAGGACTCCCATCTCCCATCAGCCCCAGCCAGCGTGATCAGTAGCCAGGGATGAAGGGAGTTTGTGTCCTCAGCATTTGGAGGTCATGGCATTTGCTTACCCCTGCTTTGGGCCACTAAGCCTTGCTTGCAGCTGCTTGGGATGCCTCTAGGCTAGAATGATGCTGGAGTGGGCAGCCGTCATGTGAGAAATGTCCAGGCAGGGTATTAAGGGAGTTTCCAATCAAGACCAGGAGATGTTCCTAGCACATTTCCTCTTCTTGTGTGGCTTCAGCACAGTCCGATGTTGTTTGTTCATTTGAAGCTTTCTCATGGATGTACACTTCTAAATATATATTCCTGGCTTTTATGAAGATAGTTCAAAGGGGATGGTAAAATCTATTTATTTTCTATTTTTGGGCTTAGGCTTGGGTCTACCCCTTGCAATGGTACAAGGTGGTGGAATAGCTCGATAACTAAAGGTTACTGCTAAAGGGTTGCCCATTCTGACAGCCCTTCAGATAAAAGAAGGGGGGGGGGGGAATACAATCATGTGAATGGGAATCTGACCTGCCAGGTTGTAGGGTTGACCTGTCACGTATGTTACTTTTCTGCCTGATGGTCTCGTGATCTGGTGTCAAGTTTTTTATTTTATTTTAAAAAAAGAATTGCTCATTCAGAAATGGTGTGTCCTCCGCTTTGAAGTGGAACAGCCAGATCTTTGCCACATCAAGACTATACCACCTTGTGCCTCTGCATGTGTGTAGACCAGTGTTTCCCAACCACTGTTCCGCGGCACACTAGTGTGCCGCGAGATGTTGCCTGGTGTGCCGTGGGGAAAATTCGAAAGATTTTTTTTTTTTGGTAAAAGTCAAATTAGGTCCTAATCTATCCCTCGAGCGCCTCTTGTCCGTTATTGTGACGCATGAAGCGTGTTCCCGCCCACTCCCCGCCCTCCCTTGCTTCTCTCTCTCTCTCTGTGGCATTCTCCGCCGCTTCCTGCTGGGCATGCGCAGCTCGCCTCGCGCTTCCATTCCGGCCCCTCCTTCCCCCGACTACCCCGCCGCTCCGTTCCTTTCTCTTTCTCGCGTGTCAGAGAGCGGCGGCGCGAGCGCGGCGGTTCCCTCAGGGCTGACGGAGGGCTCGAGGAGGAGCAGGCAGGACGTGGAGGCGGAGAAAGCGGCGGCGGCGGCCACCCCCCACCTCCGGCTCGAGGCCCGCGTAGAAAGCTGAGGGGGAGAGATAGATAGAGGTGGGCGGCGGCGACGACCACGACCAACCGCCACAGTAGTTGTAGCGGTGGCGACGGCGAGCAGGGACTCCCGCTCTCTCTCCGTCGTGTCTCTCTCTCTCTCTCCCGGGCCCGTCCGTTGAGTCTCCCGCGCGCCTCGGCTACAAGATGAGCATCGAGATCCCGCCGGGTCTGACTGAGCTGCTGCAGGGCTACACGGTGGAGGTGCTGCGGCACCGGCCGCCGGACCTGCTGGCCTTCGCCGCCGAGTACTTCGCCAAGCCGCGCTCTCCTTCCTGCCTCGCTTTGCTGCCTCCTCCCCCCCACCCCCAAAGCTTGGAGGTTCCCCAGCGCCGACCCGCAAGTTTGACCCCCTTCTTACACCTGTTCGCGCTCCTTGCACGGAATGGGGCGGATGGGGAGGAACGGGGCTCGCCGCTGCCTCCGCTCGCCCTCCCTCCCTCCGCCGGCGGTCCCGCGATTCTTGGCTTTTTGGCGGTTGGCACAGAAGGAAGGCAAGGGGGAGGGGGAAAAATTGAATCTTACACTTTCGTGCGTCCCTCCCGGCGTGACGCTGCGCGCTGACGTCACGGGGCTGTAATGGTGGTGTGCCTCGAGATTTTTTTCATGAAACAAGTGTGCCTTTGCCCAAAAAAGGTTGGGAAACACTGGTGTAGACTAAGCCGCATGCATGCTCTTTAGCAGTATCGCCATCCCATGCCTCCTGCCTTATCCAAGCGCTTCTGCAGAGATCTTGAGAGCGATCGGATGCCCTCAGCCAGTCCT